>NW_009258496.1:76278-80355 GCF_000687185.1 Egretta garzetta | reverse complement strand
GGGGAACGCTCCCCCCGCCGCAGTCGCGGAGTGCTAAGGGGCCGGCCGGGGTAGGCTCCGGCATGGGACTGTGGCTCCTTCTGCCTGCCTTGGAGACGCCGCTGGTGCATTGGGGTCGAGGCCGAGGCCGGCCTTCCGCGAAGAGGAACTGCTTGTGGGAGCCGTGCCCTCCCACCTGCTGTTTCTGCCCCTCCGCGACCAGTCCAGGCGGTGGCGGCCCGGTCCCTAGCTCCGTCGGAGGTAGAGGGAGGTGTTGGCGCAGTGAGGGTTGACCATCCAGCTTGACTGTAAACTTTTGTGTAGAAATATTACCCTTCACAGCACGCCTAGTCCGCCTTTTGTGTATATTTTATGTCTTGGTTTTACAGTCTCTCGCTGCTTTGTTTCCATTCCAGCAAGTGAGCTGTGAGAAGTTCACCTGCAGAATTCCTTTGCAGCTGTGAACAACCGAAATGAGGACTCAATAGTCTTGGGGACTATCAAGCTGGTATTCTTTACTGCAGCGCTGGAAGCACAGGGTTGCATAGCTTATATACAAGCTTTACACACATAAAACAATGAGTTCCCGAAATTCATTTACATATTCCCCTCCCAATCACGCATGCTCAGTGAGTTGAGTCGGTGGTCTTTGGGGGTCCCCAGTGGTCATTGTTGGCTTCTCAATGGTCGTTTTCCATGACCTCTGGGCCTTTCTTCCATAGATGGGCATAAATCGACTCACTGAGGGGCAAGGCCTGGTCTTTCTGTGCCTATCTTGGGGGTCAGTGTTTTATCTTAGTGTGGTCTGACTTCTGCAGAGTGACTTGAGGAACCCATTCAGGATCTGTTAATCCTGTTACAAAGAGATACTGTCTGGAAAGCTCCCAGACAGGTTGGCACCTCCCACTGTGAGCCACATCCTACAGCTATCAGCTACAAGCCACAGGCCGAACTTTAGAAAAATGTGTAAATCTTACATTGTGTATCACCTTCATCCGGGAAGTACAGGTGCAGGGAGAGCTAATGTTTGGAAATAATTGTCACCTCACAAGGGAGAAATAAGGTGCTCTTTTCTTAGTATTGAGAATAATTAACCTTATGTGGGAGGCTGAATATCCCACTAACTGTCTCAAAGCTTGCTCCTTTGTGTGCCGATCTGCCAAGATCAGCATTGCCGCAGGCAAGGTGGCTTGCAGGTTTGCTGAAGCAGGGGACACCCAGGCGGGGCTGCCGGTCCACCACGGCTTGCGGTTTGCTGCCACTTAAAGCGTGCGAGCAGAACCCTGCCCCTGCCCAGCAAGAAGAAAGCGCGCGAACAGAGCCCGCCAAAAGGAAAGCGCGCGAAGGCGTGTGCATGTGCTGGACTGTGCGCTATAAAAAAGGCCGCGGTCTCCGACCTCGTGGGAGACCACCGAAGGTTGCGTGGGAGATCACCGACCTCGTGGGAGACCACCGAAGGTTGTGTGGGAGATCACCGACCTTGTGGGAGACCACCGAAGGTTGCGTGGGAGATCACCCACCACCACAGACCCCAGAAACACGGACCCCCGGGATGCCGTGGATCCATGGTGGTGACTGCGCTCTTCTATTCTGGACCTCTCACTTGATTTCCTATCTTCCCTTCCTTCCTTTCCTATCGCTGCTTTCTCTCTTTCCCCAAAAAACAGTTAATAAACGGGGTGGACTTATGACATCTTACGTTTGTAACTTAATCTTGCTTCAAGGGATTGAACCTGAAATGAGAGTTTGCTCCAGCCACCCCTGGCCTCCCAGACTTGTCTGAGGTTGGCTAGAAAGCAAGGGGGCCTTCCTCTCATCCAAAAAAATTGGATCCTAACACCTTAGTCATCTGCAAAACTGGCAGTTTCTCTTTCTCTTGAAGTCATAAAATCATACTGGAAAACACATGCTTTAATCAAGTCTGTTACTCAACTCAAAGATAACCTTTTGCAATATACTGGCTTTTTCTTTCTAAGAAACATGGAAATGCAAGCATTGACATTAGATCTGACAGCGGGGACAGAGGCCTTATGCTAATTCTGGTCACCTTTGTCAGACCCTGGCTGTCTTGAGGGGTTTTTTGTTTATTTCTTTTTCTGGTAGTACTGCCATGTCCCCTGGCCCCATAGCCAGGACTCTTAAGTCTGTCCCCAGTCAATGCTAAGAGATAAAGTCTGAATTATGAAATTTCTTAGTGCAAAAGCTTGTGTAATCTGAGAAGCAAAAGGAAACTGGTAAGCTCAGAACAAAGAAGTTTCTTTAAAGTGTCGTGGTTTAACCCGGCTGGCAACTAAGCACCACGCAGCCGCTCGCTCACTCCCCCCCCTCCCTCTGTGGGATGGGGGAGAGAATCGTAGGAAAGGAAAAAAAAGTAAGACCCGTGGGTTGAGATAGAGACAGTTTAATAAGAGAGAAGAATAACAATAGTGATAATAATAATGGTAAGAGAATATACAGAATATATATAAAACAAGTGATGCACAATGCAATTGCTCACCACCCGCTGACCGATGCCCAGCCCGTCCCGAGCAGCGATCACTCCCCCCGAGCTGCGATCACACCACCTGAGCTGCGATCACTCTGCCCGCGACCGACTGACCGAACAACCCCCCCGAGCATGACGTTATATGGTATGGAATAGCCCTTTGGTCAGTTTGGGTTAGCTGCCCTAGCTGTGCTGTACTCCCAGCTTGTTGTGCACCTGGCCGAGCAGGAGAAACTCAAAAAGTCCTTGAGTAGTCTGAGCACTACTTGGCAACAACTGAAAACATGAGTGTGTTATCAACATTCTTCAGGTACTAAATCCAAAACACAGCACTATGTTAGCTACTATGAAGAAAATTAACTCTATCCCAGCTGAAACCAGGACAAAAAGAAAAAAGATAATATATTATGACATTTATAATAGTAATTTGTTAGATATGTCACTTTAAAAAAATGCATTTAAATAAATGACTGCTTTGACTTCTGCTCCAGCTAAAAACATAAAATAAGTAAGTCATGTTTGTTTGGGTTTAATGGATTTTGGTTTATTGGTAATTTTAATTTTTGTTTTAAATAACCAACTCATGCATTATATTTTCTTATATCTCTGTGTCTATCCATTAAAATGTCAGGATTTCTAGTGCTAACCTAATTAAATTGGCTCAGGTGGAAGTATTTGAAAGGCACCTATCTCTGGTGGCGCGTCAGCTAGCTGGCAATCAGCCAGTACCAGCAACACCATTTGGGTACTACCCAAATTGTCCTGCCAGCATCTGGACTTGGGTTCTGCACTGTTAGTGCAGCTTTGCAGTGGGGGAGCTGAAGCCAACCAGGCAGGGTGGCGGGGCCATCACCTGTGTTTCTGCTGGGGCCAATCCTACCTGACATAACCATAAAAGCCGTAGAGGTCATTTATACCTTGACTAAATTAGCAGTAGCACTGATAATGCTGGACTAAGATCAGGCTTGTAATGAAACCTTGCTGAGAACTCTTGAGTGCTGCTGTCATCTATCTGCAAATAAATGAGCAGTGTTTGCAGAGACTAGTGGTTTGTATTGTCATATAAGACAATAATCATTAGTATATGATTAGTATAGTGTACTTCATCATAAATAATTTGTGCTTAATCATAAGTATAATTTGATTCAAACTAGGATCACTGTTTTCAGAAATAAGAGTAAAACCTAACGTTGCATATTGTTATATGACAGTGGCATGAAATAACTCTAATTGTAGAATATGGTTTATTCATATGTTTAGCTTCAAATGTAGACAAGACATTTTTACAATACTTGTAACCACCAACCAGCCTAACAAGAGCTCTCAACTGTTAATTTGCAACATTACAACTGGCAGAAGCAGCCAGTTGATTGGAAGGAATTTATTGGTGATTTTTTGTGTGTGTTTTTTTGTGTGTGCTTTGTGGTTTTTCGGCGAGGAGCACAGCGGCGGCAAGGCCAGTCCTGTGGCTCTGCGCTAGTTTGGGGCAGGCAAGGTGGTTCCTCGAGCCCGGGAGGCCCGAGGGTGAGCAGAGGGACCCGTCAGGAGCCAGCAGCTCTCGCGAGCAGGGGGTGTCGTGCGACTGAAACGGCGTGGGCATTGCCAGAAGACAT
>NW_009258496.1:63033-72526 GCF_000687185.1 Egretta garzetta | reverse complement strand
GGGACTGGAGCATCTCCCCTATGAGGAAAGGCTGAGAGAGTTGGGCTTGTTCAGCCTGAAGAAGAGAAGACTGAGAGGGGACCTCATCAACACATACAAATATCTTAAGGGTGGAAGTCACAAGGATGGAGCCAGACTCTTTGCAGTGGTGCCCAGCGACAGGACAAGGGGCAATGGGTGCAAACTGAAACATAAGAGGTTTCAGTTGAATATGCGGAAAAAATTCTTTCCTTCGAGGGTGACAGAGCACTGGAACAGGCTGCCTAGGGGGGTTGTGGAGTCTCCTTCCCTGGAGATATTCAAAGCCCACCTGGATGATGTCCTGTGACACCTGCTCTAGGAGAACCTGCTTTAACAGGGGGTTGGACTAGATGATCTCCTGAGGTCCCTTCCAACCCTTGCCATTCTGTGATTCTGTGATTATTCTTTTAACTCTCTTTTAATAAATTAAAATACACTCTTCTAAGAGTGAAATGATAAAGACTCCTCCCTGTGGAACCAGAGCATAAAAGTTTATCATCTCGGGATATTTCTGATCTGTTCGTTTGGTTGGTTGTTTTTATATTGTGTTTTAGAAATCATAGTAATTAAAATTATGGGCATGATGTATCAAAATCAATAAAAGACATTGTAGAAATGTAGTACTGGTATGGACCTCACCAGGTTATCTAATCCATTTTTGTATCTGAGGAGGGCTCTAATGGTCCTACAATGTTCATCACAGTTGTTTTTCTATATTGTTTTTAATCAACTTCTGTGAAAGTTTTTTCTTAGCTAGCTGCTCCATCATTTATCTTACTGTATAATTAAGAATTTTTTCTTGGTTTTATCAGGTTTTCCTCTCCCTCACTAACTCAAATGCTTGTTGCCCAGTCTTTTCAGTCCAAAAAATCTCACCATGTTCTTGACTGTATCCTTCCATCTATTTAAAGATTGCTAGCCAGTCCTCTCCTCACCATCTACTTACTAACTAAAGAAAGCCGGTTCTTCCAAGTCTTCCTCAGAACATACATTTTGTAAATGTACCATTTTTATCTTTTTTTCCTGGACTTTCTTTCTGTCTTAAACCACCATGTCTGAAATGAGGCAGAGTATTCAGCGCTGCTAAATAGAGCAGAATAATTATCTCCTGTGAGGTGCACATAACACTCCTGTTAATCCTTTGCAGAATTAAATTTGTCTTGTTTTGCTCTTTTACGTCACCACGTTCATGCGTGATCCCTAGTTTGTGATTCAATGTAACTATATCTTCTCTTTTGCAAGATCCTCCTGTGTCCAGCTGGCAGATTTCTGGCAAGTCATTTATTAGCAGGTTGTAAGATGTCCCTAGAGTAGGGATCTCATTGTGACCACAGCATCCATAAGTGTGGGAAAAGAAACATCCCTTAGCAGATTTGCTGGAAAGCATTTTTTACCTAGTATTGGATTTTTTCTGGGATACCTGTCTCAGCAAGCAGAAGTTTCCCTCTCTTCCTTTCCTTTATAGTTAAGTCAGTTGCTTAATACTGGCACTGTATTTTTAATGGAATACTTACACTTGCTTCTTTTTGTCAACCTTTCTTGTAACCCTCTATTCCTATTGCAATGAAGGCTCTAGAAATTCAAGGGGGCACTTTATCAAACCAGTTGATGGTAAAACATCAGCTCAATATTCATCAGCAGTCGAAAGGCTACTACAGCATCAGCAGTGACTAGTAGCAGGCTTGTTGCTGTTGTGGTTGTCTGGAGACACCAACACAGTTTGCTTTGCTACATCACTGCCCTAATGCTGCCCACAACCCTGGTCACCCTATCATAAAAGGGTTTATGAACTAGAAAGGTACAGAGAAAAGCAACTAGGATAAAAATTAGACTGTACAAACAGACATACAGCCACAGTATGATCAAAGGTGCAGCTGATGCAGCACCTTCTGGGAGTGGCCGACAGTGGAGGACAAGAGGTGGGGATGAGAGCAGTCTGTGTGGGATCTTGCATTAAACCTTCCCAGGCAAGTTATGAGATCAATGAGTAAGGAAAATCTACTCTTTGAGGATGGATTAAACAAATTGTCTCACTTGAAAAGAGACAGCTGAATGGGGATATGATACAGAAATGTAAGTCGCAAATGGTATTGAAAAAGTGCATGGAGAACAGTAATATATTTTGTGTAACAAATGAGAAGATTTCTAACAAACTTTTCAGGAATCTAGATTTAAAACAGTCTAAATGTAATCCTTTTTTGCCTGGCACTTAAGTAAACTGTAATTAGGCAGTTTACTTGCATAACTAGGCTTATGCATAAGTTTAAGATAACTAGGAAACTACTCATCAAAGGTTGGTGCAGCTGCCCAAAAGATGAAGGGATCAAAGACATTAGAGGTAATGGGAGAAAAATCTATTGGGGTTTTAAAGGACAAAAACTTACTCAGAGCTGTTTCTCAGGAAAACTGCTGGCAGGTGAGAGGGTTTTCTGTTCTGCCGTGTCACTCATAGTGTTCACAAATGAGCCTTGCCAAAGAAAGCTGAGCCCCAGCTGACATGGCACAGCTATTTTTGGAATCCCCATGTCTCAGTTTCTATAACCTCTACAGTGATGACCAGCCTGTGTATTTTTAAGGACAGACTGTACACACATGCTGCATGGGTCACAGCTGGAGAAGGTGATCCATGTTGCTCCCACACAGCTCCTTACAAGCATCTACCAGCTGCTCTAGCTACCAGCAGTGGCTGAGCTGTGGCTTGCTATGGCCTTCAAGTAAGGAACAGGTTGTAATGGCTCTCCTAGGAGCAGAACTGGGCTTAAAATATGATACTGAGAATGAGTATCTACTACCTGGCTTCTTTCTCATGCTTTGGTGTTGATTTTATGTACGTCACTGATAAATGGTGCCCTGTTTTTTATGCTGGCATGGCCCTGCTGGGAGAGGGAGACACCCTACAGGTTGTTTGGGAGATGGTAAGCAAAAGGATGTTTTCCATAGCCTCTTTACTCTTTTACTCATCTGTGGATAAGTTCCAGCTATGCTCCTTAAGTTTTTGAGTTTTTAGTTACTATCTGGTGATGAAAACTCAGATGAAGGGCTACATCAAAAGTGTACCAGCCCCTTACAGTGAGATAAACATTGCTATCAAGTATCAATCAGCAAGATCATAATCTGACCCTAGCATTGGGCTTGTGTTAAAGAACCATTGGCTTTTGTTTCTTGTCCACTAATGTGCTGAGCATTTGCATTACTAAAGGTACATAAGCTTCCACACCTGGAGATTAAATTGTTTATATTGAGGATTGACACTACAAACTTAGCAACCAGGTTACAGGCACAAAACTCTGAGCTACTCAGACACTAACAACACAGAGGGCCAGGCTTAGTGCCACTGCTGTGGAAAGGCTAGCAACCATTAAGAACAGGCAAATATTCACCCTGAGTTACCCTTCTGTGACCATCGCAACTTGCAGCATGAAAATGCATTGAGAGAAATGGCAGAAAAATCTGTGTCTATGACATTGTGGTGAACGTGTACTCATTTTTATCTGGGAGCAAAACTAAAGCTTTTATCTTCTTTCCTCAATTTCTCACAATCTTGTGGGGTTTTTTTTCTTGCGGAATTATTCTTCTATGAAGATCATGGAGAGGAAAAAATGACCACTGAAAACCTATCTGCCTTTGCTTAGCTTTTTAACCTGTTTTTGCCTGCCTGCTCTTCCAGGAGACTACTACAATGACAGATCCTTCAGTGGTGGATCACCTGACACGACTGAAGATCAAACTCCTGGAAAAGGTAAGGGAATAATTCTGCAGTGGTCACCTTTGCTCTGCTTTTTGATCTTGCATGTTTAAGCATTAAGATTGTGTTTTAAATAATTATATTTCTACTGAGATACAAAGAGGATGTGCAGCCAATTAAGAACATCTTTCTTCATGCAGGCAGAGGCAGGCCAATGTGCAGTAGTGCTACAGTCACTGTCACTTTCTTAAATAACATTGTACATTACATGGCCCTACAGTAAATTAAAAATAGAGTTAAAGTGACTTTGATCATATGGGAGATGTCACCAGTTAGCTCAAAACCAGTTTAAGTTATGACAGACAAAGTTTAGGAGTAAATCTCAGATTGTTTTAAGGCAAGTTCATGTCTTCTTTTTTGTCTACTTTCACATAAGATATGTTGCCTGGTAAAACATGAGCGGGCCTTCAGTAGAAGCACATGAAGCACAGAATTCCAGTAGCTCTTTGTTGTGACTCTGCACACTAATGCACCCAGGGTTCTCCACTCAGTCCTGTCTCTCTACCCACAGCACATCTGACATCCAGTAGTGTGGATCTTCTGCTTCAGTGTCCTCCAGAAGCCACTGAAAGAGTTGTCTAGAAGGAAAAACAATTTGCCTGGAGATGTCAATGCTGGAAGTGGCATCAAACCTGTCTCCACAGTGGAGTCTTTTGTCTTAGATGCAGCAGCCATTTGAGGGCAAAGCTTTCACAAGTGTGGAGCTAGGCAGAACCAAGAAAAGAGCCTGTGCATGAGCAAAAGGTTTCTAGTTTCTGAGCATCAGGGAGCAACAAGAGCCAGCTGCTCCCTAAGGAGCAAGGAGTTGAACACAGTAACACAGCCAGCAGAGCAGGGGCCTGGCCAGCAAGCCGAGCCCCCAAGTGAGGCAAGTAGGGCAGAGCCAGAGATGGTGGTCAGGTTTAACCAAAATTCCAGATCTATCAGGCAAGCTCATGGTGATGAGGCAGGCCCAAGGCCAACCTGGGAAGTGTCTGCAGGTTGGGATCAGGGTTAATAGGATCCATGGTGAGTCACAGGCATGGCTGTGGTTGAACTGCAGACCAATACTCATCCAGTATAGCTCAGGTAGGAACTGAAGACCTAGAGTTGAGATTAAAGGGACTCCTGGGCCCATGAGCAATGGGTGTGGATGGAAGCCCCAGCTGAGGCTGGTCAGGGCCATTTAGGCCTATTAATGCACTGAATACCCAAAACTGGCATCAAGTTCTTCATGTGATCCAGCTCTCTGCCCTACAAAATAAATGATGTATAAGTCTCCTGATTCATCATGCTATCAGTTTCCAGGTCTGGGATAGCCTGGCCAGTTTGAAGCAGGACTATTTTTTTTACCATAACTAGATCTGTAGTGAGACATTTCATATTTCTAAGACTACTTCTTTCAGCCCTCACTAGCTGTGATTTAGCAGTTAAGAAGCACCCCTTGTTTTCACTTCTATATTTCCTCCATTCCAAACCTATGCCTGTAAGGTAGGATTAGAAATTGTTGTGAGCTTTGCTGCTTGACTCATAACCGGTTGTTTTTGTGGTTCTACCAACAGAGACTAGAAAATGAACAGGAGAACCTAGAGAAGATGGAGTCACCTCTCCCAGCTGCAAGTACAAGAGAAAGACTTGTTCTAATTGTGGACATAATATGGAAAGAGCTTAGTGATGTTCTCAGGCATGAGTTCCTCAGCAGGTCACACCAGATGATCGTATCTCCTCCCTAGAAGTTGTATGCTAGTGGTTGGGCCTTTGGGTAGTCAGAATTTGCTCTGTCTTGGCTTCTGTGACAGGGATGTTGTCTGGAGGGCAGGAGGGAGACTCTGAACTTGAGTCAGTGCTGCCCCAGCTCAGCCTGCATATCTCAATCTGTATGCAGCCCTAGGGTTTGGAAGTATCAAAATGCAAGTTCCAGTGAAGCCTGTACAGTAATGTCAGTCTGTATACTAGTCTCAATCCTAACCAAGCTTGTGAACCTTAGCGGCCTTGATGCAAGAAGAAGGGGCTTGCTATACTGTGCAGCTATCTATATTTTATCTTTTTAATTTCTCCAACATTTTTTTTTTGACAAAGGGAAATGACCAACCAGCTGAGCACTGACATAAGAATGACCTCCTGCCCAGGTGTCCTCTGCAGCTTCTCAGCTGTGGATGCTGGTTCAACTATAGCAAACTACTGATGATCCTCCTACACCTCAGAGTGGGCCCCTATTGCTGTCCAGTTTGGCTTTGGTGATTCTGAAAAGGAGTCGTTAGGATGTCTGTGTGTCTCTGGCAGGAGACAGGCAGGAGGAACACGCCACTACTAATACTGCTTTTCACCTTTGAAGCTGACAAATGCAGCCTTGTGCAGACCATAACATGATTTCTAGTGTGAAAAAAAATGTGACTCAGCTTATGAAACAAATCATTATACTGAAAGAGTTGTCTTGCATTGATTGCATTGATAAGAGCTGGGAAACCATTTTACCAGGAAATAATACATGTGCAATTACATCCTGACTTCGGGCAGAGAGGTCAGAAATCCCAGCATGGTTACAAAACTTGCAAAGTTCAGACAGTTCTCTGTAAGAGCCAGAAACCCAGCTAAAAGTTGATAAATAAGGGAGTTTAAAATAACTTCTGTCTTTTTCAAACCCTTTTAAAGACTGCTATGATGTTTCACATACAAGTAGTGTGTTCCCTTCAACAATAGTCCCATGGAAGCTATGCATGCTATGTGCAGTGCGTTCATTTCTTTGCATGGCACATGCAGTGTTTATAATTAGTAATATTTCTAGATTGTACCTGGACTCATATTCACTGAGCTGATGAACAAAGAGTTGGAAACTTTCAATGCTATGGCCAAAAATTAAAAATCCCTTTAACAGGATTTCAAAATACGAGGTGATGCTTTTCAGAACAGATGCCAGGCATGCCTCCAATGTACCTGAAAATGTTCTTTCTTATTTTCATTTAAAGTGAGTTCAAAATCAGCTGTATGTGGGAAGAACAAAAAAGGATTCAGAACAAAAAGGAAATACAGAAAAGTTGACATTTTTTATACTTTATATAAACTTTTTTTATACTTTGCACAATCATCCTCTGCATATACAGAGTATAGCTAGAAAATTTCAGGCTGAAATGAGTTCCTAAGACAGGAGGCTGAAAGGGGGCTTTATAAAAGCAATCTTAAAAGTTTATTTTCAGAGAAAGTGCATTGCCTTTGTAGAGCTGCTGAACAGCTGTGTCTGCATGTGGCATAAAGTCATTATCCGTTCATGGATTTGAAAAGAAAAGTAGCCTAAAGCCTTTTGTGGAAGAAGTCAAGCTATCTTACAACATGTTTTCCAGAATTAATCTCATAATGTAGGTGCTGCAATAGCTCTGTCTTTGTGACCTTTTGATAAGATAATGGACTTTTCTTCCTTTAGGGAACAGATGTGAGGATATGCTCCAAAGTGCCCTAAGGCGAAGGAAAGACCTCCTGCAGGAGCTTAGGGTAAGAGCACTCTCTGTGGACAGAAACAACAGAAAGGGCCAGATTATCTGCACATCCACTGCAGATGTGGATTCAGTTCTTTCCTGTCCTTTAGTTCTTCTGCTGGGCAGTATTCAGTCCTCTGCTGGTTTAGAGTATAGAGGCTGGGCCAGCTAATCAGGGAGAGGAGCAGTATGTCTTCCCTCACTACAGCTAATGAAGCTTGCACCCACTTCAGTTAGTTGGTGGTTTGATTCTGTTTGTGCTGAACTGCTGTATCATAAGCTTTCTGGGATAGTGCCAAAATGCAAATAGGGGATTTCTAATGCCACCAAAATAGGGACAATAGTAACTGTTACTTACTCCTAGTTCATGGAGGGTACCAACTGGTCATTAATGAAATGTTTTACCAGACTTTTGGCAGTTTGTTCTTTGGTTTTTTTCCATTCCTTTTTGCTTGTGCTGAAAACTGTATGGCATGGCTTAGAGATATGTGGGAAGAAAAACTTTCTTTATACCGGAGCGGGCACTGGTTGAGTGCTTCTCTTCATGTAGCGGTCACTTGTGGTCTGCCTGTCAGATGCAGCAGCGCTGGAAATTTCTGCAGCAGTGTTTTGGTGAGCAAGGCTGCATCCTGCTGCCAGCTCCCAAGGGCTAATCCCATTTAGTCCAGAGACTGTAACAACACTGTCTTTAAGAGCCAGCAAACCAGCTAGCTGGATTTCTTTAAGAAGATACTTGATTTTGCAGGAGCAGCACCTTCTGGAGGAGCTTTCACAGTCCCCTGCACCAGCTGGAGGACGCTGTCATAACCGCAGAGCTGCCCCCCTGCATGTCTATCAGATACCTTTTCCAGCTCACGAAGTGGAGCCACCAAGGATTATCCAGCAGACAGTAAGGATTCTCTCTCCTAGGAAACAGTGCTAGCGCTGTGCCTATCTGAGACAAAAAACACAGGTGGAGGGACTTGGGGTCTGTACAGAAACGCTCATCCCACCGAAAGGGAAGATACTATTGTATAGAACCCTTACTGCCCTACGCAAAATCTAAAGGAAATCATCTTGCAAATGAGGCATAAAATTAACAGTGTGAATGGTGTACCATAGAAACGAGGTAGCAAGAGGAGTGGGAGGATTGCCCACGCTCTGGCCTGGCCATTCAGCCAGTTGCCAACGAACATCACTGTCTGCTCATACAGCCCACAACCTCAACAGCTCCTCCATGAGGATCTCATGGGAAAAAATGTCCAAAGCCTTACTGAAGTCCAGGTAGGTGATACCCATTGCTCTGCCCTCCCAAAAATGAGGGAGCAGGCCAAAACTGACCCCGACTTCTCCGTTTTCCTTTCTTCCCAGATGCCACCTCAGCCTGCCACCATCATCCAGCAGTTACCTCAGCTACACCCCCTGATCACACAGATCCCTGCTGCCCAACCTCTTGCAGCTCCTCACTCCGGAAGCATTAAAGAAGGTAATGTACCCTCCATCTAGCAGCCAGCTAGGAGAGAGCAGGCAAGGTGCCACGGCAAGTGGAAGGGAGCACAGGACAGCATCCAAGCTAGTTAGTGATGCGCTGTTTCACGACTGGGCTGCTGCTGGAGCTGTGGGAATTGCACTCCGTAAAGGGACTAGATACCACTTCTGAGAGGCTTTCAGACAAACTCTTGTTGCTAAAACTGAAGAAAAAGGAACTACAAACTCAGCAAGCCAGGTTAAGCTGTTGGGGAAACTTGGGAAAGCAAAACAGCTTAACCCAAGGCACTGAGTAATATTAACAGGGTCAAACTCATGCACATAAATGATTACAAAATTAACAAAGAGGCTTCTAAAATCTGTTTTTATTCTTTTGTTCCCTCAACCTGCTGTTCAATCTCCTCAGAATAATACAGGCTTTTATTATGTCCTGTGTTTGGAAACAAGACAGAACAGCTGAAAGTGCTGTTCCAAATATAGTGCAATGCCAATAAAGGGTTTGTTTCTAAACATAGGTGGATGCTACTGTGAAATAACACATGAGCAAAAACCTGAGATGACTTCCCTAGCTCAACCTTCAGTCAAAGGTTTCTTCATCCCACAGAGAAATCTTCAGTCATGGAATTGCTATATTTCTCAGCTTTTTCTTCATCTAAGTATCTGGATTTTTTAATCAGAATTTATATTCATAAACAAGATAGTCCCAATTCATGCATGACTTTTCTGAAGCTGATGCATGTAAACTAGTTTTGGTATGACCAGTCAAAAAAAAAGGAGAGTTGCCTTGATTTTCTTTTTCCTCTTCCCTCTC
>NW_009258496.1:62642-62935 GCF_000687185.1 Egretta garzetta | reverse complement strand
CCCCTCCTCCCCCCCCCCCCCCCCCCAAGAAAATTAGTTCCTCCACAGGTCCTTTGTGATTAGGACCCAGAGATCATAGTATGTAGATTTGATGCATATGCAGTGGACTCTCAAGGTGGCACTGCAATATCATGTAAAGCTGAGGAAACCTCTTACAGGGAAAGCAATGATCTTAAGACAAACCAATGGAGAGCGCTGTAAGGAGCCAGTCCACGCTGGAGTAAGTGAGAGAGCTCTAGCACTCAGTCCTTCCCCAGCCTGCCAGTCAGCATAGTTGGAGGGGTGGGCCTGTA
>NW_009258496.1:59499-61247 GCF_000687185.1 Egretta garzetta | reverse complement strand
TAGGGAAACTAACATACAGAAGATGCTCAACATCAGCTTTTTTTTGTAGAAAGGAGGGGAAACAAGAGAGCTGGTCTGAACAGTTTTATTCATAGACATTAATTTTGCACTGGTTGGCCAAATAATGCTGATATTCTTCACGTGTCCCCTTCAGCTGCTTTGTCTTGGTTGTAGTGACCAGTCTGTATGCTGGAGGGCACTTCCTACCAAGATGCCTCTGCTGCTTGTCAGTTGCTGTTAAAGCTCTTACTTTCTTCCTTGGGGTGACCTCTTCCCAGATATGGTAGAGATGATGCTGATGCAAAACGCTCAGATGCACCAGATCATCATGCAGAACATGATGCTGAAGGCTCTGCCACCAATGGCATTCACGCAGTCTCCTGGAGCCAGCTCTCCCCTCCTTCAGCATGCACAGCAGGTAATGACACTGGAGTCTGAAGGTCGTCTTGCAATGGAGGCAATGGTTGATCTCCTTGGGAGGGTACAGGGCCTGGACAAAACATGCAGAAAATCTGGGACATTTAACAGCTGTGCACATCTTCAAACCCACTGTGCCAGAAGACTGTAACTGAGAAGAGCACAGCCTGCCTCTTTACCATCATGAGCGCTGTGACAAGACCCAGTGGAAGAATGTCTCCTCCACACGTGCAAACTGAATTCAGTCCAGCTCTGAAAATTATTTGTCCTGTACAGTTGAACCATAGCAGACTATGCATGGAAGACATCTACGCTGGGGATCTGCTGCTGCAGGTCCACTTGCTGCAAACAGCGTGGCAATATTTGTGTTACAATTCCTGTAACTGGTAAAATTTGACCTGGCAATTTGAAATGGGCTAGAGTTGAAGCACAGCTTTTGTGATCGTACTTGGAGCCCCACTGCGCTAGTTCCTGTCTCACTGAAAATCAATGGCTATTGAGCTGTGAAAGGACAGATCTTAAAGATATTTGGGGTTGTAGATCCCTATAGGGATTTTTCCAAAACCTGTCCAGTGCCTGATAAGAGGTAGGTAATTCTGAACATATCCTTAAATGCTCAATTCCTAAGCTATTTTTAACATGGTGATATAGCTCCTTAGCATCCTTAAGTGCTTTGGAAAAATATATTTCTAGGCCCTACTCTGTAGCATTTATTACCTAAGAAGCAAGGACAGTTGGGCTTTGGGGAGGAGGGCATGTCTCAGTGTTGCAAAAACCCTGTACTTTTCCTACCCCTCCATTTTCAGGTTAACTATGTCTTCCTTGTGCTGTAAGAAAGATTTATTTTCTTTTTCTTGGATGTTAATCTTGTCAGGTGCTGAGAATGTAAATCCCAAACTTCTGCAGTCCTTGCCCAGCTCAATCTCACTTTTCCTATGTGCTGTTTGCAAAAGCAACAAATGGCTTAAAAGCCTCAAAGACCCGGGTTTAATGGAGGGGTAGGAAGTGCAATCCTCCTCCATAGCCCATCCCATGGCATGGAGGGATCTGATGGGTTTCTGCACCTGTTGGGACCAAATGTCTGCCTCGGACAGAAAGCCTCTGACAGCAGCTGCTAGCTCTCGCGTTTTGGGACACTGATGTCCCAGGAGGCCGCCCATGGCACAGAGGGGCCCACTGGTTTCATCAGCCATGGTCCCAGGGTGGACTTGCTGTGGAAATGATAGGTAGTGCCAGCTCTTCCTCATGTCAGAGCTGCGCCAAGTGTTGCCTTGGACAGAAGTCCTTTTCTGTTTTCCTTAAACTTCGCAGTTTCTGATTTTGAATACTCT
>NW_009258496.1:49610-59274 GCF_000687185.1 Egretta garzetta | reverse complement strand
TTCGCGGTTTCTGATTTTGAATCCTCTTTCCCCCTTGCTGTGAGGGAGATACTTGGGGCAGACAAGTGGTGCTGGGAGAACCAGCAGACTCATCTGCAGCTTTCTGTGGAGGACCCCGCATCTAAGGGAAGATGACAGAGGAAGAGTGCGCATCCCCCTGGTCCCCATCTTCTTCCCCAGGCCATCCTGTCACCATGCATTTCTCTGATGTAGACTGGTGAGATAAACTGGGGGCAGTGGGGTCTGAGTGCCTCTCAGGTGAAATCCAAAATCACTGAGTGTTTGCTGGACCTTCTGAGTTGGAGCCTGCAAAACTCAACTCCAGACACATGCTGAAGGACTTCTTTTACCAAGGGGTGGCCAAGTGGAAACCCAGCCCCTCAGCCAAGGACCCTTCCCGTAGGGGCACAAATTTCACAAATTGCTCTTTGTCTCTCTCCAACAAGGACCTGCAGTTTGCTGCTCCCCTGGCTGTGAAAGCAGACAGGCCCAGGCCGTCTGCGGTGCACCACCACCACCACTACCCTCCCACAGGGGTGTTCCCAGTGCCCCATGGGGGCTTCCCGTCTACATCCACGGCACATCACTGGACTGGCAGCATGCTCCCTGCCCTGCCTACGTAAGTAAACAGACAACCACAACATAAACTTTTAGCCCACCCTTCCTGCTCAGGTGGTGTAGGCAAGATCAGACAATCCCATGCCTTTGTGGTTCATCACTAAGGCCAGTCCTGAATATTGTCTTTAACACAACAATGGGACTGAGGCGGGTTAACTGATGATTTGATACACTCAATCTTATAACTTGAGTAATTAACCCTTGCTTACCATGGAATAAACATGAGGATCAGAAAAGGTCTGCAGATGATACCAAGCTGTGTCCCTGCCACACAGAGCCACCTCCCAGCAATGCTGCATGGTTCTGCTCTGCAGTAGTTGTTACCCTGGGTTTTGGGTCTCCCTGTGAACCCAGCAGACACCTGCTAAATAAGGGCTGCATGTGTTTTACATTCACGCTAAGGTTCCCAGTAGGATATACAGTCCTAAAACACTCCTGAGACATTTGCTAATCAGAAATTCCTGGAAAAAAACCTACCACCACTCTCTAAGATAAATGGTACAGAGGGGAGTACTCAGAAATAAAGCTGAGCTTTTGCAATGAGCCTGTGCTTGCAGCTGGAGTGTTTTTTCAAGTGCAGAAATGGATGGACTTCTCCCCAGGCTGCCCCCAGGTCTGTAAAGCCCTCGAGCCCTTAGCAGAGGTCAGCAGCCAGCTCTTCCAGGGGCTCACTGGCTTGTGCTTTCCCTATCTCTGAGCTCTTCATCAGCTTTCTAGGTGTGATTAGATCACACCAAGACTAGTGTTTGAACTAGTCTGCTTGTGCGAATGCTGGTGGCAGGAGGGGCCTTGGGCAAGGATCTGAGCCAAGAGCGAGCAGTGGTCTTGCTGAGTACATCAGGAGGGGACAGCAAGAAAGCAGGTGTGGAAGCAGCAGTGCTAGAACATTCTTACATGCTGAGGCTGGTGAAGGAATGCACATTGCTAAAGGGTGGTGGGGTGGCTGGGGAGTTCAGGATGGGGACCCACTGTTGTATCAGTCAGAACTGCTTTCATATCTGTGCTATGGCTCTTTCAAAGCCTTAGTGAACAGAAGGACAAGATGCAGCTGCATCCTCAGACGTGGGCAACCTGCTGGCAGGGGTATCTGTATGGCCCTCTTTAGCATTGGATTTGAATTCCTGAGCAGATTATTTTACCTAATGGGATTATAAGGGATAAACATTTCTATGCCTTTCACTTTTACATGGGTTTGTACTCTGTACTAGTAAAGATCTCTTGGCTCCTTCCAGAATCAGTGCAATTAGCTGTTTGCAGAAATCAGCAAAGGAAGACCTTGTCATGGCTTTTAAGCTGCCTTCTCCCTCTTCTTGAGCTACCTTCCACCACAAATTATAAGATCTAACACATCTACACTGTCCTTTTGCAGCTGCAGCAAACATGTACTGTTGGCTATTACCAAACACAATAAAGCCATTTCTCTTGTTACAGGTGGCCTACACATTGACAGTACATGTTCCTCTGCAAGTGGACCATAGCATTGCTGAGGTCAACCTGTATTTGAACAGCTCCTCAAGAATCTGTCTGATTAGCAGCCTAATGTCTGTATGACTGCACATTTTTGATACAAGAAGTGAGTGGGAGAAAGACTGCAGATGTTCAGAACAAACGTACCATGCACCTGTGGTCTGCTCACCTGTTTCTGCTAGTTCAGTTGTTTCCTCTCATCTTCCAAGCCCAGACCAGCCACAAGCAATAGCCACTTTTTTTGCTGTCTCTTCACAAAATCAAGAAAACCTATCCCAAAATGCCTTGCAGGCTTGGCAGCCCACAGCAGCTCCTGGGCATGAAATAATCTTAATGCCAGTGTTATCTGAGCCCTTGCAAATAAGCATGGTCCAGTTCCAGGGCTGAGAGTCCCCTTCATGTGCAACTTGAGGAAATGCCCCATGCAAAGGCAGATGCTGCCCTCCTGGGGAGGATAATGCAAACTAACCCAGGGTGCCTGAATGAGGGTTTGGTTGCCAAACCTCATCAGCCTGAAGTGTTCATCCCTCCACATTTTTGGTTTTACTCCCTCACAGATATACTTATCCTACAGTAATTACCTATCTGTGGAACTAAAGGTGAGCAGGACATCTAGATGTGGTACTTAGGGATATGGTTTAGTGGTGGACTTGGCAGTGCTAGGTTAACAGTTGGACATGATGATCTTAAAGGTCTTTTCCAACCTAAACAATTCTATGATTCTATGAAATGCAACTTACTTGCACAGCAGAGCTAAATCCTGGCACTGGGTTTTCCTGAAGACCAGCACTTTGCCCTACCTGTGTCAATTGGCTTTATGCACTGTTTGGATAAATGATTCTCAGTGGAGAAGAACAGAAAGAAAATCTGCTCCTGCAGTCATCGGGTTTGAATGTTGAAGTGCAATGCTTACCCCCAGCTAATCACCGTCCATATTTTCTGCCCCAGGAGGGCTCTAACTCTCAGTGTCTCCCAAATCTCACATTTACAAAGCTACCCATGGTTTTCTTCTCAGAGAGCTACTGGAGGGTGATTTAAGCAGCCTGGAATTGTGTATATTTGTTTCATTATTTCTCAGCCTCTCCCTCATATCATAGGGTTTAGACTTGATTAAAAAAAAAAAAAAAAGTAAAATCCTAAGGTTATTTCTTGGATATTGGCATGACTTTTTCTTCAGCAGCATAAATTAAACACTTCTCCTCTCTTTACTTTTCCCACTAATTTCCAGAGGGCAGGCTTTAATCCAAGCCCATGCTATCCTGTTCTTTTTGTTTTCATTTAGGACTCCTTGGAAAGGTCACTCAGCATTTTCATCAAGCGATGCTTTTTCATGTTCTCAGCAGCCTGGTTGTGCTTAATACAGAAAGATAAACAATGAATTGTTAGCACTTTCTCAATGTCTTCCCACCTTCTCCTGTTTTTGAAGTGGAGAACATCTTTACACTGTTTTTGCCTGGTGCAGTTTGTGAGTGAATCTGATGAAGATAACCCAGGGACCTAAACTTTGGAATGGTTACCTAGAAGGAAGGATGTTGCACTGGGCATAGGTAGTCCCTGACAGGCAAAGTTTAGTCTGGTTTGCCAAGAACTATTGTCAGTAGCTGAGGAGATACGTTTAGCAGTGAGAAGCTGATGTATATCATTTTGGAAGAAAAAAACCTTTGAAACTGGTCTGTTTACCGTATTACATAGCTCTGCTCACTGATGGGTTGAGTGCTTTCCTGCATGTTTGTGCCTCCTGCCTCTGGAGCAGGTACACAGACTGTGGCTGAGGCTGTTTGTGCAGAAAGAAGTCTTATGAGACCAGCTTTAGCTACACAATTATATGCTGTGTTATCTACAGGAGCTCATGAATTAACTGACGTACCATAAAGTGCTGCTATCAACTTGGTGAGCCAGGATGGTGGAGTAATCTGTAAAGCCTACCAGACAAGTATGCAAAGGGTGCTGTGAATGGTGTTACCAAATAATAACTGTGGCTGATGGAAGCTAATGGTGTGCTGTCTGTGGTCTGAAAATAATTAATGGATAATGTATTTACTATGTAAATCTTACCTTGCTCTTTGTCCTCTCTTTTCTGTTTTCTTTGCTCTGTGTGTGTCAGTCAGTCAGATACCATGGATCAATTCACTGCTGCATAGTTCAGAGAAACCCCGTGGAGGGTTTTCAGTGGCAACTCCTTCAGACACAGTGCCAGGGCCTGTGGACACTAACAGGCTTTAACAATGCCAACCAGCCCCACCTAGGACCTTGTGCACTCCCCAAGACCGGCAGTCACATTTAAGCTTGGGCCTGAGGCTGCTTGTGGGTCCTGTTGACCCTGCCCTGCTTGTCCTCTCCTTGCACGGTACAGCAGGTTGGGACTGTGGCGTGGCATGGCGCTTGCTCCCTGTCCCCTCAGGAGCAGCTGGCCCTTGCTTGAACTGGGAACCAGGGCGTGCAATGGAGAATGGTGCTGTGCTTGTGCAGGGATTTGGTCTTGCTCCTTTGAGACAAATCTGCTGTTCTGGGCTGTGTGTTGCAGGTTTAGTAATAAATGGTAAATAGTGTATGTTAATGTGTGCATTTTCACTGTCTGCTGTTTAGTTATTTTGTGTAGGCTGTAATAGGCTCTTCCCTTTTAAAAGCTTACTGTGTACAGGATTGGCTCAGCAGAGCACTTCCTGCCAAGGACATGCATGTGAAACAGTGCATGCAGGGATGTCTCCTCACAGCCTCATCCAAGTCCTGGAAAGCTTCTGCAGATTAGGCATGGACCTAAGCATCACACCCCAAAACACTTGAGCCACACACAGCTTCCTTAGGCAAAAAGTGTCCTTGCAGATGGGATCAGGCCCCTGGGCAAGCAGTGTGATTCACATCCCACCCTCAGGAGAGTTCTCCGGGAGTTACTCTGCATTGTCCCACCTGTGCCTCTGCAGCTGCAGCCCAGCAAAGCACCAGTAAAAGCCCAGAAAATGCAAGTTCTCCTGCTATGTGCGCGTTTCATTAGGAGGCCCTTGAAGGCTGCAGAATTGCTTTACAATTTTCAGAAGAGGCCTTTTAATAAGGCCTGACTGAATAATGCCACATTCATGTCTCTTCACCTGAGGCTCAGTGTGGCTGGGCACACGGCCAGGCTGATTCACCGACAGTCTCTGGGTTGGGAGTTAAACTTTAATATGAACCAGGGGAGAATAACCCAGGCATGACTCAGCCACCCATGTCCTTTCCCTTCCCCTCCCCACTGCTGAGGGCAGCACAGCAGGACAGGGAGTGGGACGCAGCAGCAAGAACCTGTGACGTGGGGGCTGCTCCAGCAATGGAGCCCAGTGACCCACAGGGGAAAAGAGTCGCTGTTGTCGGCGGTGGTCTGGTAGGAAATGCAATTTGGCTGCTGTGTGATTCTGTTTGCCAGAAAGCCAGGGCTGTGAAAGTGTTGCTTGGATGTGGGGTGAATTTTTTTCTTGAAATCATTCCTCCTTCAGATGATGGGGTGTTATGGAGGAGTTGGTTGAGTTCCCGCTGTGGGAGGCAGTGAGGCTCATTTGAGCAGCTAGGACTTTGTAGGAGAGGAATGGGTCTCTCCCTTGAGGGAAAGCTTTGCTGCTGAGATATCCCAGAGACGCAGTGTGCGTCTGTGGTGGGCACTTGTTTTGACCAGTGTGTGGAAATAAATCCTGCTGCCAGGAGTCCTTTTCTAGGAGGAAGGTTTTTGGTAGGTGGAGCAATGGTGCCCAGGTACACTAAATAACAGTCCTCATTTGGGCTGCCAGATCCTTCTGTCCCTTGGCTGTTTCTGACTTTAACCAAGTCACTAACGTGAAATGCTTTGCAAGGACTGAGACTTGGTAAATGCTAGGCTAAGAGGAAATGCCTTCCTCTGCCTACTTTTGTTGGGAATGGTTTTCCTCCATTGCTACTTGCAGAGTGGTCTGACTCTAAATGACAGCATGGAGCAATACCTAAATCTCTCTTTTGACTTTTTGGCCATTAGTTTCTTGGTCCTAGCGCTGCTGGAAAAGAGTGATGACATAAGAGTCTGTAGTTCTAGCTACAGACTGACTACTACTACTGATGACAGAAATTAAACAAGAAAAAGACAACTATCCATTTAAATAACAAGCAGGACATGTGTGTGCTGTCCTTTTTAAGGTAACATCTTGCTTTTACACAAGTCTAGCTTCCCATGCTGTGTTCCCAAGGGAATGCTGCAGCACCCTGAATTTATGGAGGAAGATAAATATAGTCTGGAGAGGAGCAGGGAGCTTGCCTGTACCAGCTCCTGTTGTCTCTGGCTGAAGGGGTTAGCCCTGCTGCAATTAATCACTGAGTGTAAACAAGCTCTGGACTTGTTATGACTTTATACAATGAGTTTTGATGGATGACTTTTGTTTCGGAGGCTCTACAGGCACATCAGGAGTGCCAGAAGACTTCTTTCTAGGAAGAAGCTCTCTAAGGTTCTTAATCGAAGTGTCTTCCTGTGTATGCTGAGTTGCATCCTCTCACCATGTCTTTCCCCTGATGCATCTCAGTAGTGATCTGTGATACAGCTACTATATAGCTACTAAACACTTCAGCCACCATTTCTGATACTTCTCTTGTAGGTAGGTGCATTAAATGCCTGTTTCTTTGCTAGACGAGGTTTCCATGTCGACGTTTATGAAGCCAGAGAAGGTAAGTTTAGTCTGGTCATTACTGTTTTATTAATGTTTCTATCCCTTTACTAATAACAGTTCCTGAAGAAGCAAAAAAGGAACTGTGTGAGCTCACTAAAACTGCAGAAAGAAAATGAAATCTGAAAGCATGGCACTTTGGGGATATTCTTTTCACTCTTCCCTTTGGCTCCTGTGGTGGCAGGGAACATTTATTTGAAATATGTTGTCTTGTGTGGAGAGAAACGACCCTTCAGCTACTAAAATGATGCCCTTTTTTATGTTCTTGGCTTAAATATTGATTCAAATCCTCACCTTTGAAAATTGGTCTCTGCATGAAGAATTATAGCACAGTGCTGTTGAATCAAGCTAGGTCAGAAGTTTGGAAGCAACAGCTGTTGATGTTGCAGCATCTCTGTTAGGGTTAAAAGAATCACGTGACTGGTAACCACTGCCTTTGGTGGTGAGAGGGGCTGGTGGCGAGAGGGGCAGAAGGAGAGATGAAGTGCTTTCAGGAAGCCTTCATCTCTGCAGGGCACTGCAACAGAGAAATGATTATTCAGAGCCCAGGTGCTGTTTGAAAGGGAGAGAAATCATTTGACTTCAGTGTCTGTCAACTGACAGACAAATAAAACCTGGGCAGAGATGGAAAGTCAACTGGCAGATAAGAATGACACCATGGAAGGTGAAATTCAACCCAAACATGAAGTGAAGGGACGGAGAAGCCCCATGTGACACATGATCTCTGTGATAATTCTTCCAGCTTGGGCAGATGTCAGGATGGGTGGTTCTGCTGCATGGCTCCCAGCTATACCTGTCCCAAGTCCTGCTCACAGCTCTGGGTCCCCACTGCAGAAAGAGGGGGTAAAAACAGCCAGCCCAAAGTGATGCCAGCAGGCTGCAGACTCAGAGCAAGAGCAAATGGCTTTTCACCCTGGTTTAACTGTTAAACTCTTTGCTGGATGTTGTATATGCTAGATGTTTCAGAGGTTCAAAAAGCCTCTGATTGCTCTTACCGGCCTTCTGAGTTGGATGGATTTTACCACTTTGCTCCAGTTTTTGGGCCATTTCTTGTGTTGAGATGCAACCCTGAAAACCTGTCACCTGCGCTGGCTGGACAACCCGAGAAGCCTGTGTGAGGCCATTCAGAGGAGGAACAGGCCATCAATGAGACATTTCCATCTGAACAGTGATGGAGAAGGTGACCTGCCAGTGTCCTGAAAAGTGTCAGTATGTGGGTGTCAGCAGAAGCTGCCAGGCATTCATCACTTGGCTCTCTTTGCTTAGAAGGGAAACTGCTCTTAGTTATAACATGCCCTCCAGCACTGTGGGGAGCTGTCAGGATCTGGTGTTCCCTTTGCAGCACTTGGCTGCAGCTGCTTCTTCCAGGCTAGAGGAGACATAGAGGAAACGGCACTCAAAGCTGCTCAGCTACCTTCCCAACAGCTGAGCATGCCCTCTGATACCTGCCCTCTCTGCACAGAGAGTGGGGGGACGGGGACTCACCACTGCCCTGACTGCTGTTGCTGCAGGGGTTTTGGGAGATGCCGCCCACACCAGGCTGTGGTATAGGTGTCTCCGTAACCAAATGCTCTTTCTGCACAGATATCCGGGTGGCCAGCTTTGCCCGTGGCAGAAGCATTAACTTGGCCCTGTCCCACAGAGGACGCCAAGCCCTCCGAGCTGTGGGGATGGAAGACCAGGTACCCTGGCAGCTTCTTTCAGTGGTGGAGTCTCTGTGGTTAAAACACTGTTGACTTCAGCTGGTGATGGATGGGCTCTCTTCTGCTCCCTAAGCATGCAGGGGCCACCACAGCAGTAGCTCAGCTTTCTTGAGGGTGGAGGTAGACCTCTCCCACTGCATGCCTGCTGTGTGGCTCTCCACTGCTTCACGGCACAGCTGCCAACAGGGATCTCCCCCAGCCTGGGGGCAGAACCAACCCCAGGCAGCCGGGCTCTGCTTGTGGCAGAGGGTGCTGCCCCGGGACACCAACACTCAGACAACACCTTTCAGTGTTCACCTCTCCTGGAGGGTGAGGGCAATGGGGCAGGAGTAGCTGGGCTCCCAAAAGAGCTGGAGTGCCAGCAGGATGCGATAAAGAGGCCTGGCCCAGTTTTGTATTTTCCCACAAAACCTTGAGCTTTGGGCTGACCCCTGAAATCTGTGCACACCTACTTCTGCACAGCACATTTGGCTCAGAGCCCAGCACTCCTTTGCAGGGTTCTTGCTACCATTAAACATCCAGCTGTTGGCAGCAGTGGGATCTTCTGGCCCCTGGCTGCCTGCAGAGAAGGAGCCGAGGCTTCAACAGTTCATACCCCAGCTCCAGGATGTAATTTGGCTGTCATCCCCTGCCCTGTCCAGCACCCTAGGGCTTTTCATGTTCTTTCTATCCAAAAATAATTTTCTGCTGATTTTTCTGAGCTTGTAAGTAATCTCAGTAAAATGTAGTGACTTGGCATTGACAGCCCTGTAAAATTTTCTCCCAGTAACTTGGATAGCCACATGAAAACATATGAGCAGATAGCACCCCATTCTGCCTGGAGTGCAGTGTGCGGTGGGGATGGCACTTGGTAGCTTGTGCCCTGCCCCTCAGCAACTCAGTTTTGGCCAGAAGGCTGGCTTGTGTTCCCTTCTGTTTCAGATTGTCTCCAAAGGCATTCCCATGCGGGCAAGGAGGATACATACGCCTTCGGGGAAGAAGTACTCTATCCCCTACGGGAAGAAGAACCAGGTACCAGTCTCATGCTGTCACTCGGAGATGCTTCGCAGAGCACCAGGGGTCTTTGATGGAATTTGTAGCTCTGTGTGACGGGCAGCCTGGGGCTCACAGTCCTAGGAAGGACTAGAAAGGATGTGTGAGTGGGAAGGGGATTGCATGACCCCCCGAGTTCAGCGAGGCTACTTGGAGAGGGTGATATTTCTCATCTGGCCATGCTGAGCA
>NW_009258496.1:26076-49353 GCF_000687185.1 Egretta garzetta | reverse complement strand
GAATGCCATGTTTGTTTGCCTTGCAGTACATTCTCTCTGTGGACAGAGCAAACTTAAACAGAGAGCTGCTAACAGGTATGTCTCTTTGCAAACACTTTTACACCCTGTTCACCAAGGATTTAGGGTTTGCCCCCTGAACAGGAGACTTTGGGCCCCAGGCTTTCTTTGCCCGTGAGTTCTGCATAACCTGGCTCTCAGAAAGTGCAAACGTGAACTAGCTGTGTATTCAAGAAGAAAATCTGTGCTGTTTCCCTGCTGCTTGTCTGACACAAAAGGATAATCAAACAAGTCCCTCCCGAGGCCTTTCTGTGTGTGCAGCTCCCTGGCTCCTGGCACTGGAGTTTGCTCCTAGAACTTCACCAGCCAAAGCAGGAAATACCTCCTCAGCCTTGCCACGGTTTGTGGCATTTTCTGCAACCCCTGATTGTACAGAGACAAATAGAAATTGGAGCACTGTGCCAAAAAGTGTGTAATCAGGCCAGGCCAAATTTCCCCGAATTTCCCATTGACTACAGGCACTGCATCCCATCCTGAAATACAGGGTAGTGATGGTAGAAATAGTTCAATGACTCATGTTATGTGGGGAAGAAAGAAATCTCTGCAGGATTTCTTGCACTTTTAAAATAATTTTCACCTGAGTTGGCCAAATGCAGTCCTAGCATGCCCTGCCCACCAGCCATCACTCAGCACAGCGATCTTACTTGCTGTAATGGCAAAAGTCCCTATAATTTAGGGATCCCTTGAAATATTTTTGGGGTCACAGTACAAGCCTCTAGTTTTAGTTGTCTTTTCACAGCTGCTGAGAAGTACTCCAACACTAAACTGTACTTTGGACACAAGCTCCTGGGGTGCAACGCAGAGTTGGGGAAGTTAACCATAAAAAGGTAATCCCTGTGCAAGCCTGGGCCCAAGTGCTGTGTTCAGTTAGTTTCTGCTTAATCATTCATAAAACCTCAAACAATTGAGAAATCTCAGTTTGAAACTAGCGTGTTATTAATGAGAGGGCAAAACTCAGTGTCAGCTTTGGAAAGGAGAGACATCAAAACAGGGTTCATGGGGAGGCTGAAAAAAATTTTAGCAACTCTAACCCCTCAGCAGCCTGGCATTAGGCTAGGCACAAGCTTGCTGACCTGTGCAGAGAATAAACGTGCCAATCTCCATAGCACTGGTTTTCAGGGACAGATTGTTTGTCCGCGAGGGCAGTTAATGACCTTGTTTCATAGTTGTGCTAAGTTCTGGTCATGGCCCCTATCCGCTTGGGGATACAGGCTCTACAAAATAGCAACATTATCCCAACAGCGCCTGCTGCATTCTTGGGTAGATCTGGCAGAGTTATGCTTTTGATAACCTACAGGATAATTATTTATCCTAATGCTGAGCTTCCCAGTCAGTGAAAGCTGGTCTTCCCTCACCCTGGGAGATTAGTAATGCTGGAGGTGACCCCAGTATTTTGCAAAAGGCAGATCCACTATGCCCAGCAGTGCTGAGCTGGCCTGGAGTTACAGCAGGATTGATCCAAGGGACTCGTTTGATTTCAGGTCTGACCAGAAGCCCTTGGAAGTCACCTATGATCTCATCGTGGGATGTGATGGAGCCTTCTCAACAGTCAGAAAGCAGTTCATGAGGCAAACGCGCTTTAACTACAGTCACGAGTACATTCCTCATGGCTATATGGAGCTGACCATCCCTCCCAAGGATGGAGATGTAAGTGTGCCTGTCCTGGGGGCTGCTACCACCTTTGCAGATGGTACATCCTGCTCCCCTCTCATGGTGGGTCTGCTACAGCAGCTCTAGAGAAACCAATTTCTTGCTTGGGGCTCAGCCAAGGGATTAAAACTTTCTTAGGAGAAGGCATGCATCTCTTCTTCTTCCAATGGTGGGGCCAATGTCTTGGTACCTGGTTGCAAAAATTCTAGAGAGCCTGCCCCAGAGCAGTTGGGTTAACTCTAGTTCTGAGAGGTCCTGGAGATACAGGAACGTGTCTGTGAGGACATCAGTGGTTGCAAACCGCAGACTTTCACCCATATTTTCTACCTTTTCCTCTTGCTCTTGCTCTGTTACTCCTTAAAGCATCAGGTATCACAAAGGGGCCCTGTGGTCATTGTGTCTTCTCATGGTAAAAACTGGTGTGGGGTGGAGGGGAATCAGAGGCTGGGGAAGCTGAGCAGCGCAGGGCAGGGACGCAAGGCGATTTTCCTTCTCTTTCAGTTTGCCATGGAACCAAACTACCTCCATATCTGGCCAAGAAACACCTTCATGATGATTGCACTGCCCAACATGGTGATAACCCATGGCCACATTCCCTTGGGGGACGGGATGAAGACTGTGGGGATGAACTGGCTGTGGTGGCAGGCATGTGGCAGAGCCTGACAAGGTGCAGGAGGGCCCCCCAGCCTGTGCCAGGTGTCCCACAGCCAAGGAGGGTGCAGGGCAGGTACCTGTGCCACTTCTCTCTGCCCATACATCTGAGCTCACCCGAGCCCCCTGAAAACCAGCTCTCTGCAGCTGGATGTTATAAACCAGGTACAGGAGTACCAGGGCAGCATGCCAGGCCCATGCTAGCAGATCACATGCTGCTGGTTTCTGCCTCCCCCCTGCCTGCCCCCAGTGTGTGCAAGCTCACTGTGGGAAATAGGGTGGCTGGGCACTTGCCCCTGCTGTGCAGGTGGGTCACTGTGATTGCCAGGAGACAAGTTGGGCCAGGTGCTCTCTATGGCCTCTGGGCTTCTTTCTGACCTTCCTCCCTGGCTGGCAGGACAAGTCCTTCACCTGCACGCTTTTCATGCCCTTTGAGGAATTTGAGAAGCTCACGACAGGCGAGCAAGTGCTGGGTTTTTTCCAGACCCACTTCCCAGATGCCATCCCCCTCATCGGAGAGTAAGTATTCCCATCTCCCTTTCTCACTCATCAGTGCAGTGCTGCGAATCCAGGGGATGCATCCCCACCCAGCCTTGGGGTCCTGGTGATGGAGACCCTGCTGAAGGTGGCAGGACAACAGGTTGCAACCACTGTTGGGGTGGATCCCCATGGCCTGTGGGTCTGAAGGAGGGGGATTGAACAGACCGAGGGTCCACACTGTGTTTGCATTGCATCCACACTGGAATAGCAGTCTCAGCAACAGGATGCAGCCCGATCCTGTGGCAGTTTCTGATGGAGTCACACGGAAGCACTGCTTGGTCCCTTGGAGGCACAGGCCAGGCCCTGCCACTGCAGGAGCGAAGAGCAGATGACCTCCTGATGCTTTTGTATTACTGTTAAAGGTTTTGAACTCAAGGGACGGATGAGCTGTTCATAAGCCGTGGGTTTCTGACGTTAGAGGTAGCTAAGCAAAGTGTCTCCCCTAGAGCGAAAGTAACCAGCAGTGTGAAGGTAGTCCCACTGTTCAGATAGCTGAGTTGCACAAATGTTAAGATTTCAGCTAACAGACTGAGAAAAGCTGGGCTTGGCAAAAAAAAAAAATTGTAACACTGTGCTGACTAAACAGTCTGGCACTTATTGATTGTATGGCTAAAAAAAAAATATCAGGGCTGAGACACAAGAACAGGCAGTAGCAAAGTGTCTCCCCTAGAGCGAAAGTAACCAGCAGTGTGAAGGTAGTCCCACTGTTCAGATAGCTGAGTTGCACAAATGTTAAGATTTCAGCTAACAGACTGAGAAAAGCTGGGCTTGGCAAAAAAAAAAAATTGTAACACTGTGCTGACTAAACAAAGTCTGGCACTTATTGATTGTATGGCTAAAACAAATATCAGGGCTGTGAGACACAAGAACAGGCAGTTCCCAGCGGCGTGCTGCTCCCCGGACAGTAGGGACCCTTGCTGCTAGGCAAATGGCACAGGGGCAGCAGCAACAGAGCTGGAGCATCCCACTCCTCCTAGGGCCTCTGGTGGCAGTGGGGACTGGGACCAGACTTTCCAGCACACATCCTGATGGCTGTGGCTCTGTTCAGTGTGTCCTCATTTTCCTGCAAAGAGGAAAGCTCCCCAGGCAGTGAAAGCTCCAGCCCACACTATTAATGCTTCTGCTTTGAAACATAGTTATCTATTATGGGATTTTTTGGGTTATACAAGGGTCTCAGCTGTGTTAGGCAGTTTCCTTTCCTCTTAAGGAGACTGTACTGCAGGACTTCATATAAATTTAGAAACTCAGATATCCTCTGGTATATCCTTCCTACAGTGACCACAGTTCCTGGTAAGAAGACAGAGATGTCAATGACACTCTTAGGGCCAGGTTGTGCACAGAGCTTAAAATAGGTTTTCTGGCTTCCACATTTTCCCCAGCACAAATATCCTAGTGAATAGGCTTGGGTTTTGCATCCCAGCACTGACAGTGCCTGTGGCCCTGGCTTCCTGAGATTGGATGTGGCATGTGGCATTGCTCTTCTGGTCCCACAAGTGAAGTATCTCTTGTTTTGCCTGAAGGCGAGAGCTGAAGCATGATTACTTTTTGCTGCCAGCCCAGGCCATGATATCTGTGAAGTGCTCCTCCTACCACCTTGCTTCCCGGTGCGTGCTGATGGGAGATGCCGCACATGCCGTTGTGCCCTTCTACGGACAGGGCATGAATGCAGTAAGTTCATTGCTGGACCTGGGCTGTGTCAGTGGGACCCCCACTGTTTTCACCCAGAAATGCCTGGTTTCAGAGTGTAGCTCCATGGAGTTCATAGGCTGGCCTGTCCCACGATCTGATGTCCTCTGCATCAGCTGGTGTTGAACTCCCCTCAGGCACCTCGTTTTTCACTAGGACCCATCTGTCCTCCAGGGAGAACAGGGGAGGGGGCGGTGGTGCTGCCTTCCCATGGGGCAGAGGACTGCATGGGAGGGGGGCCAGCAGGGCAGTCCCAGGCTGCAGGGAAAGGCAACCCCCTGGATTTCTCTGCAAGACCCCTGGCAGCATCACTTGGAGTAAGACTCCTGCTCTGAAGCTGTGGTCAGTGGGACCCTGCACATGTGAACAGCTACACTAGCTAAGCGTCCGTGAAGGCACTTCTTGTGAATGCGTGGTTCCTTCTGCCTATTTATCCTCTAATTTTCCTCCCAGGGCTTTGAGGATTGCCTGGTCTTCGATGAATTAATGGACCAGTTTCACAATGACCTTGGTGAGTGAGCTGGCCAGGGAGAAGCAAGGGCAGAGGAGGATCCCTCTGCAGCTGAAGACAGCTGGATACCTTGCTGGGGAGCTGCCTGTGAGCTACCACTTTCTTCTGCCAGGTGCCTGCCTCCCTGAGTTCTCCAGGCTGAGGGTGCCAGATGACCATGCAATCTCGGATTTAGCCATGTACAACTATGTAGAGGTAGGCAAGCTGTACAGACTTGTGGTCCCATGGACCCTGTTAGGATGCACACAGTGGGCAGGGGCTCTGGCAAGACTCTGGTTGGGCTCTGACCCCATCAGATGTTAGCCTAAGAACTCCTTGGGAATGCCACTGGCGCTGGGGAGGCTCTGTTCCCTGCAGTGACCCCCAGAACAGGCAGCAGGAGAGCTAGCAAAACTCAGGGGTCTCTATTAAGATGCCCTGCAAAGGGGTGATAGTTGCTCTGTTGCAGATGCGCAAGCATGTGAATTCAACATGGTTCATTTTCCGGAAGCACATAGACAACTTCCTCCACACCCTCATGCCTTCCACCATTGTCCCACTGTACACCATGGTAAGGCCAGTACCTTGGTCCCCACTGCCTCAGCCACTGCAAGCTCCTCCTGGCTGGCTTTGAGGTGATGATGTGCTCCTGCAACTCTCCCAGGTGACTTTCACCAGCATTCGCTACCATGAGGCACTTCAGCGCTGGAAATGGCAGAAAAAGGTTGGTGGTGGTCCTCCAAAAGGTGGTGCTCATCCTCCACATGCCATGAGCCTCATGGGGGGAGCTTTGGTGGTGGGATATTGCCAGGGTGCAGGTGTGAACACTTTGCTTGGTGTGGCAGGGTAGGAGCAAACCTCTGATGATGCCAGGGTTTCTCTTTGACACTTGCAGATAATTAATCGAGGGCTCTTTGTCATGGGGGCAGCAGGACTGTGTGGCACCTATCTGCTCATAAAGCGGCTGGCATGGGACTCGGACCTCTGCGTGGAAAACTTGTGGGGCTGGTCCCGTTATCTCAAGAATATTGGAAATTTTCCCTTTGGCACACAAGCAGCTTAAATGTAAGAGGAGCTCCTGATTGTAATAAAAGTGAAGGCATGGGCTGTTGGCTCAGCTGGATGATGTTGTTTCTCTTGGGATGTGGCCTGAAAGCTCCCACAACCCTTCTCCTGCCCTCCTGGCAGTGGTGGTGGTCCTTCTCCCCAGGCAAGAAGAGCCCAGCAGGGGCTCAGACGTATCTCTGCCTGATCTCATCAACCTTGTCTTGAGTGATGCAATGTGTCATGGGCTGGGTGCAGGTTGTGTGTGCAGTAATGGGTGGAGTGTGCGTCCTCCCAGCCAGCAGGACAGCCACTTGAACTGGTCAGTTGTCCCAGCCTGTACTGCTGACTTCTGCTCTTACCAAAATCAAGTCAATACCTTGACTTGAAAATCATCCAGCTTCCTCCCCACCCCAAGTCAAAGAACATATGGTTCAGTTATTCTTGGTGGAAATGAAACAACTTTAAGGAATGATGTTCTGGGGTGGTCCTTGAAGGATGGAGAAAGGGTCATTCCACACCTCGCTGAGAAATACTTCTGACTTTTGCAAGCAGGTCTCCATAGAGAGACCACCAAACCTTCAGGCTAAGGCAAGACCAAGGGCCTGAAGGACGCTCCTAGCTCACTCTTTTGCCTCTGGGCTTTTGCACAAGCCCTAGCATATATTTCTGTCTAATGCAATTATGATCATATTTCTTTTTGAAAAAGTCTGTATTCCTCATCAATTTTCTCTGATTGTCCTCCAAAGCATGCATGTGGTTGTACTTGCACTGCACACATTACACCAGCAGCAAGACCTGCAGCTGCTCACAGGGGACATAGTCTCTTTGTGTTTAAGTAACAACAGCCTCTGCCTGGATCCTTGGCAACGGGCATTGCATCCAAGACCCAGAGCCCTAACAGGTGCCTCTGGTGTCTTTGTGAAGCCAGGCGTGGGGTGTATGGGGCCTACAACGAGTTGGGGATTCTTGTGCCCAAAATAGCTGCAGGCTGGGAGAGTACTGGGGAAAGTATCAGACACAGTTTCCTTCTTCTTACCTTGCCCTAGACCCCCACAGTCACTGCTGAAGAACAGCAAAATGGCCCAAATTAACCCCGGATCTGACATGATACAGCTATTCTTGTTTAAGGTGGTTTACATATAGCTGCCAGTAGATGGGCAGAGACAAGAACTGGGAATACCTTTCAGGATGTAGATGGCAAATTAGTGTGGAAAACAGTTCGTTTCTCTGGCCAGCATCTTTCCCAGGCACTGTATCTATGGGAGATGCTGGCAGCAACGACACCTCTAGTTTCTCTAATGAACACTTCAGCTGCTGCCATTGCACCTGATTCTTAGCAGAACAGATGTTTTTACTTTATATATTAATTTTTATTAATATTAAACCGCTTCAAAGAGCAAATGAAGATGTGACAAAATACAGCTATATGCAAATTATTCCCAAACTTAAAGCAAATATGGACTTGTACAGCTATTTCACAGGAATGACCCCACAATGTAAGAGAAATTAGCTGCTGTGTATGGTTTAGAAACGTGCTGAGCTGGAGGATGCTCTATCACCTCACTGCAACCCCCCGAGCAGACCGCCAGCCTGGAGGACCCTCCATGTCAAACTCAGCAGTGAGTGCTTTAGAAAACAGTGCAGGCATAATGGTGGAGATCAGTACAGCAGGGGAAGGATTGGAGCAGCCTGGGAGCAGAGCCTGCTAGAGCAGAAGGGAAATGGCAGTTCTGAAATCCCAGCTCCAAATCAAAGCTGGAAGCACTCTGTGCACTCAGCTGGTTTTGGGGCTTGGTGTCTGAAGCTCCTGTGAGAAGGCAAAGCTAGCATGAAGAGCTGAAACAGTTGGTAACTGGTATGGGAGCTGTTGTGTGTGAGACTTGTTCTGCAGTCCCATCCACAGCAAAGCTGTGGCTGTTCCCTTCTCCCAGCTCCACTAACCCAACCGTTGAGCACTTCACCAGGAGACGGGCATGGTGCAGCCCCTCAGCCAGTGCCTGATGTGCTAGTGGCCTCTTGGAAGAAGGGAACAAACCAACAGGATAAAGAAGAAGAGGTGGGAGCCTTAGTCTGAAATTTTCTTAGCTTGGCATTTCCTTATTTAATGGTGGGTCCTAGCACTGCCAGGCATTGATCCGTTTCATTGCCCATTGAACCTGGGGTTCACAACCGTGGTAGTGGCACTCTTGAAGAGAGGATTATCAGCCTAGAGGGAGAGAGGTGGGAGACCTGCATTATTGTCCTGTATTGGATTTTCAGCAGAGCATTATCCACTCCAACACTCCACCGCCGTGGACAGGCTGTCTTACCTCATTCCACTTGGCCTTGGACTTCTCCTTCTCAAACCGGCGGTATTCCCGACGGTCAAACAGCTCTGTCAAGAGCCGCCAGATCAGCAGGAGCACCAGGCCAATGAGGGCCACACCAGCAACAGTGCCTCCCACGATCAGCGCAATGTTGGGAGGCTCCGGGCACTCTGTGGGGCAGACGGAGAGTGTTCAGCTGCAGCCCCCAGTGAAGTGGCAAGGCCACCATGGCAGCAGAGCTGGCAGCTTGCCTACAGAGGGGCAGGAGGAATAGGTGTACCTTTTTTAGGATCGACAATGACAGTGTACATTTCCCTGCCATCCTCCTGGATCATGCGGAAAGAGATCCAGCAGTTTTGGGAGTCCTTCTCCCTGCACTGCTTGCTCACCCTTGTTGACTCCTCAGTCACCTGGATGTTGGGGCAGGCCTGGGAGCAGTTCTTCTCAAAGGGGCCGCTCATGAAGCCCTTGCACTCCACGCAGGAGCTGCAAAACAGGCAGCCACAGCTCAACTCTGCAGGGGCAGAGGATCTCTCACCTGGCTTTGACTGCAGCTTGGCTCTGCCCAAGTACAGACAGAGCTTGCCTGCACCTGCCCAGGAGGTGGGGGGATCGCCGCCGCCCCTCATGCCATCTCTGCATGTGTCACTCACACATATTTGCCACAGGGCGACGGGCAGCCGGGGCACTCCTGGCAGAAGGGGGGCTGGTAGCCCTCCCAGCACTGGCAGCGGTTGCAGTGGCAGGTCCCGCGGTTGCTGCACTCGTTGCCACGGCTGTTCAAGCAGCCATCTGTTGACTTCTTGCACTGGCAGGCACTGCCCTGGTACTCGGCCATGCACTTGCACTCCCCGCAGTCGCATCTCCCACGGCCTGAGGGGGAAAACCTTTTAGACCAAGATTCTACAGAGAGCCAGGTCACCCTCCCTCTGCCCGTGCTCAGAGAGCATCACCGACCCTACGTTCTCCATGCCACCCTCCATGGGATGGTCAAGGAGGTCCTGCAGGCTGGTGTGGTGGGACCCAGGACCCCCAAGCCCACCCACTTGGGTTTTGGCAGGGAAACGCAGAATCTCCTGGGGATTTAATCTTTCTAAACAGTGCCCCCTTAGAGAACGCATCACGCAGATGCATCACCTTTGCCACCACAGAGGGAGCCATTGTGAAACTCGCAGTTCATGTTGTCGCACTCGCAGAAGGTGCCATAGATATGCTTGTTGGGCACATCGCTGGTGTGGCAGACACACTGCCCGCACACACAATCCCCCAGCCCCGAGCAGATGACTGAGCTGTTGTCCTTCCGGCAGCTGCCCTCCAACTCCTTGCTGGTCTTGCCTTTGGTTTCACACTCGCAGTTCTTCCCCGTGTAGCCTGAATTGCAGCTGCCATCAAAGGAGAAGAGCAAGCCTGGGTCAGCAGCCACAAGAAATGCTGTGGGGCACATCTGGGGCCCAGACCTCAGCCAAAGCAGAGCAAATCTAGGACAGCCTCACCAAAACCCAACCATGGCATGTTGGTTCTCACTCCATGATGGAGAGGAGCAGCCGATCAGGAGGAAACCTCAGACATGCTGCTCTCCCCACTGGTCATATTTACGACACTGAACAGTTGCCCAGAAATTATTGTTATATTTATAATTTCCAAACCCTTGCCAAGGAAATCTGATTGTTTCCTGAGGAAACCCAGTCTTTTCCTCTCCCTGTCACTGAGAGGCCACGAAGCAATAATTGCACTTAAACACCTGCATGAACTACAGCCCCAAAGTGGGATTTTGAGAGATTTCTACAGACATCTCTGTCTGCTTGATGAGTGGGTTGGCAGATGGTTGGATAGTTGCATGGGCTGGGTGGATAGTTGGATAGACAGGTGGGTGGGTGGATGCCCTTAGGAAAGCAGCAGAGACTCCATCAACAGACGAGAGAGCTCATTATGTCCCCTGCCTCCGTGAAAATAAACTGCCTCTCTGAATAAGAAAATTGGTGCAAAGCTGCAGAGCCAGGCCATGACTGATTACTGTGTGTACACCCCCCTGCTCAGCCCTCACCCAGTCCCACGTTCTCCAGGCACAGAGGTGTTTGGAGAAACCAAGCACACCACACAGCTGCCCTCAGCTTGGCCCAGCAGCCCTCTCCCAGCAGCTCCCCAGCTCTGGCAGTGTTTGAAATAGTGTTTTGGGGGGACAGCACATACCTGCAGATCCCACAGACAATCCTTCCCTTCCCACTGCAAGCAGTTGGGTCAGGCTGCTCGTTGCATTTGCAGTTGCAGTTGCTGTCCAGGTGGACAGTGAGGGTGTCTGTGAAGCCCAGAGGCCGGATGGTGAAGGACTGGCTTTTGATGCACTCCTTGGCCGTGACCTTCACTTTGAAGGTGACCTAGAAAGTACAGAGTGAGAAAGGGAAGGCCCAGAGGCCGTCAGGTAACTTCAGCAACGGGAGGGTGGCATCGGCCCCAGGCTGAGCACACACACATCCAGTGCAACAGAGGATTCATGCAGCATTTTGGACTCTTGGCATTAAATTCATGTAAACAGAAAGCCTGGAACAACAGGCATTAAACAGGATGGGCATCAGGAACCTTGTGAGCTGCAGCGTGTTCCCAATACGGTACCTCATCATTGATCTTGACATTGTCGCACTGCCCTCTCCGTTCATCCGAGATGAGCTTGCCCTTACTGCACATGGAGTCATATTTGACATCCAGGACGTCCGGCAGGGTGGAGTGGTCCAAGATGATTCGTGAGGAGAGGTTCTATGGGGAAATGGTGGAGAAAGTGCCATCAGTCCAAGAGGAGACCAAAGCATGGGGGTATGGTGTTGCAAGTCAGGGCTTCCCCCAGCCCAGGGGATAGGAGCAGGGAGCACTCCAGGCTGGGGTCTCAGCTGCCTGGGGTCGTTCTGGAAAGGCAGGTGGTAGCATTGGAGAGGTGGGAACCTCTTGCTTGCTGTGGACAGAGGGACTCAGCATGTCCTGTCCTCAAAGCCCTGGTCTCAGCTGCTCTCTCATGGTGAGGACACATGATGGGAAGCTTTCCCTGCTCTGAGCCCTGCAAGACAAGCAAAACACAGCCTCCTCCAGCACTTACATTGTAGGCCTCCTGGATGAGTTCAATGATGTTGCTGGAGTCCTCATTCAGCTCTCCCACTGCTGACTTTGGGATCATCTCACTGAGTTTCTGTCAACAGAGAGCAAAGAGGTGAGTGGTCCTCCCCGCATGACAGCCGAGCAGGGGGCAGCAGCAGGAGGACACGCACAGCTGTTTTGTCCTCCTGGGAGGCACCTGGAGCATCTGAACTCTCCTTACCTTGTAAACATCCACCATCTTACTGGTGACAGCAAAAATGGGCTGAATGTTGTTTTCGGCAAGTTTCTGGACCAGCTGGCCAACAGACGGGTAGTCCTAGGTGTGGAGAGGGACACTGCACTCAGCATGATCTCCCCAAGCAGTGGAAGGGTGGACAGTTTTGGGTTTGCAGCCCAAATTATGATGATTATGGTGACCTTGTGGTCTCAGCAACAGGCTTTTTATGCGACTTTTTTTTTCTATCTGGTGGAGCAAGGCTTGAGGGTGCAGAGCTGCTGAGCAGCCCCCAGGTACTTACAAACTCATTGCTCTTTTTGTACATGTTGTCCTCCAAGTGGCACTGGCCGTCGTTGGGGGTCAGGATGGCCCCGAGCTTGCCATCACCGGCGAAGTGGAAGCCATCATCGGTAGCATACACCAGCAAGCGGGTCACATTGCGCCAGCCGATCAAGTCCTGCAAGTGGCATGGAGACCTGTACCTGAGTGGGGCTGGAAGGACGATGCCAGTACAGCTCTTGCCAAAGCACGGCAAGTCTCGTGTCAGCCACAGTATAGGGCAGGGGGCATGGAGGAGGTGGGTTACAGGAGATCAGGGTCAGGAGGCTGGGGTAAGATGCTGTCTTGTACACCTCCCAAGAGTAACCTGCCCCGTTGCTGAATCAGGATTTATACACAATGGGCTTCCAGAGCCCACCTGGAGAGGGGCAGAGCCACCTCCTGAGGGACACTGAGTGAGCACAGGTCACAGCCCTCACACCTGCCCACAGCTGCTGGCAGCAGCGCGGACATGGAGACTCACCCCACACACTGCTGCCTGCATCATGGCATCCAGCCCCCCCTCTGGGGCATCCAGGTTCCCTGAGATGAACTGCTTCCCCACTTCACTCTCAAACTTCTTGGCATTGTCGGTCAGCGAGAGGATGTGCTTGAAGGCGAAGGGAGGCTGGCATTGCTTGTCCTTTTTGGGGCATGGGTTCTGCAGCTTCTCAGGGTGTGTGTTCACGAAGGGCAGCACTGTCTTGTCCACGAAGGAGCCAAACCCTGGGGCATCCAGGACTGCAACGTCAGGGGCAGGCAGGGACTGGCAGGGGACAATCTGCTAGCCCCTGTGTACGCGTCCACATCCCTTGCCCTGGCACACTCTCCAGCCTGGCAGAGGACAGGTCACGCTGCCTGCTGCCTGCATCCCACTCCAGCCCCGCTGCTCTTTCTGGCAGCAAACAGCTGTGCTGGGGTCCCGTGCCAGAGACAGGCTCACCTATGCGGCGAGAAGGGGTGGTGCTCTCCAGTGCCTTGAGCAGCTCCCCTCCCAGCTTCTTCACCTTCTCCAGGTCATCCAGCATGGAGTAGGAGAGGTCCATGAGGTAGTAGAGGTCAATGGGGTACCCCATGGCACGGCGGAACTTCACCTCAAATACAGCGGGCTGCCCTGCAGGACAGGGATGCTGGGATCAGCTGCTGTGCTGTGGCTCGCATCTCACCCCATCATCCACCCCCTGCTGGGATCCTCCTCTCTTTGGGAAGGAAAGGGGAAGAAATGTGGGCTGTGACATGCCACCACGTCCCAGCTGAGCCTGGGGGCAGACTTACCTATCCTCAGTTTCAGGTGCACCTCCTGGGGAGTCAGCTGTATGTCATTGCTTAAGGGATTATCCTGTGTTCTTGTAATGTCGTTGACTGGAAACTCGATCTCATTGTGTGGGCATCCCCTCTGCTGCAGCTGCTCAATGGTGTCGCAGCGGATGGAGTCTGGCTCACCAGCCTTGGTGAAATTCTGCATATTGCAACATCAGCAGGGAAAAATCAGAGGAGCAGGCAGTGAATGGGTTTGTTACAAGATGACCCAGCTCCCAAACCAGGTCTCCAGGGAACTGATGGAGAAAGGAAGGTTGAAGGGTCCTGTCTGTCAGATCCCCCCTGGCCCCCTCCACCATGTAGGACATGAAACACTCCTGTGATGCAGTCTCCCCCCTCCACTGCAGGCAGAGTTGGGCAGGCAGGGTGACCATCCCGCTGCCTGTTAGCTGACTGCTGGGGGCTGACAGAGTGAGAGGCTATGTGGACCTACCGGCTTCTTGCACCAGGCACAGCCAGGACCAGACTGGATGCAGTCCTTGCATGTCCCCACCTTGATCTTGGGGCACTCCATGGCAAAGGCTGAAATGAAGAGAAGACAGAGTGGTGTGGGGGGGACTCGAGGGAGGCCAGTCTGCAGCGGTGGCAGTCATGGGTTGCTCTGACACCCAGCGCCGGGCACCCATGCTGTCCTGAGCCTGCCCTGCTTGTAAAACCCATGCTGGGGGCCCTGGCAGGGTCCTCACCTGCCTTGCTGTCCCTCAGCTGGGCTGGCTCAAGTTAACTCCAGATCCTGGGAAATGCAGGATCTGGCCCTTGCACACCTCTCAATGCCATATTCATGCTGCTGTTGGGCAGCATTTGGGTCCCTCCCTATTTCACTGTCCAACTAAGATCCCAGGGGGAAGGCAGCAAGGAAGGGCAGGCCAGATTCACCTGTCATCACCAGCAGCAGCACCCAGGTCACCGCTGGCAGCCGGAGGCAGCAGTCACACGACATTTTCTGCAAGACAAAAAGCATCTCTGAGACCGCCTGGTGCATCGCAGATGCAGGGAAGGAAACCCTTGAACCCTATAGAAAGTGGCTGCAGAGGACAGTGGCCCCAGTGGGACATGCCCTTCCCACAGCCATCCCACTGCAGGCAGAGCCTGAGAGTGTGACCCTGCTGCAGCCCCAGGAGTTGGGCAGCCAGGGCCAGGGCGGTCACCATAGGTGTGTGGGCTGACTCGGGACAGGTGCTGGTGTGCTCTTACAAAAATAAGTCGCCTTCCAATAAGCATAGCTTTTGGACTAAATGTGGAAGTCAGCAGAGTGGGAGCTTGCACTGTATCACTATGCATTCAGCTGAACTGCTGCAAAGCTTGATGTAGTGTTTATCCAGACTCTTCAACCTATATGATTATATCTATGTAACACTGGAAAATCTCAAGCACTGCATTTAGTCTTTACTAGATGTGAGTTTTTTCAGCTTCTGTGTCAAGCTATATTTGTATGGAAATTGGAATGAAAATTAACAAAAGGACCATTTATATTAATTAACTAGCAAGGTGTGCTAGATACAGGGGAAAAAAAGTCTATTACTACTTGCTTTACATTTAACTGATTCATCAAGGAAATTAAGTATTTCATGCAGTGAATTAATATAAGTTTTCCTGCTGAGGGTTTTCAACAAGCAAGGGTTTCCAACATCACAGCACAGGTGACCGACATCCTAGGTGAGCTGCAATCCCATCTCCGAGGAAAGTGGAGAGGCTGGCTCATACTGTGTGGTGAGGTCCAGCCTGCCAGTGTGGCAACCACTAATCTGGCTCTTGCACAATGTGCAGGATGAAGAAGAAGGATAGGTTGTTGGAGTCAGACCTGCATGGGGAAGGGGGCCAGGATATGATGCTGTGGGTGGGGGCTCTGACCCCAAGGCTGGGGAGGTGGCTGCACATTTCTTACTGGCATGCAGGGAAGGAGTCCCAGCACATTATCCGAACCCCACAAGCACTCACTATCCTCAGTTCTTCACAAGCATGTTCTCACAGTGCTTGTTCTAGCCACTCACACTACTTGCTTCTTGCCCCAAAGCACATCTCCTAATCCCAGAAATTTAAGCCATCCATAAAGTTGGCTAAATTGCTCTTAGGGAGCAATTTTTCAGTGTTCTTCCTGTGCTGTCAATGAGATCATTAACACCATCATTTCTCGTAATGCCTTCCCTTCAGCATGGCCCTGGAGCAAAACCCAACAGAGTCACAGCCTTGCAACATGGACACACATGAGGAAGTGAGAAAGGAGGAATTTGTTAAAAGGGGAAAGAGGAATAAGAAAGCATGAAGGAACAACAAACATTGCCCTTTTTAGCAATATTAGACACAGTGTCTGAAAATCAGGTCATTGGTTTTGAAATAGCTCTGATGCTGCCCTGAGCCAGAAAAAACCTACTCCCTGGCTCCTGCACCTTGGCACAAAGTGTCATTATCCCCTCCTGTGAACCTGTAGAATTAACAGCACAGAGTCACATGGAAATGAGAAAACAAGGGAAATTTTCAAAAGGCACTGAGGCAAGGTTAATATGTAGGGCTGCTCAGATCCCCTTCTGAGATGTCAGGATGTCCTTTCTTAGCTTGTCAACCTCTGGAAGATACCAGATAAGCAAAAGATGACACTGGACAGTCTTGAAAGGTCTGGTCTCCTCCTGAGGGCAGAAAGAAGGTCTAGGTAGGTCGGTGGGTGTCATTTCTGTGACATTTGCACAGTGAGGTTTGGTGCCCAGCTGTAGTACAGACTCAGAGATGCAGCAGGACTGCTAAGGCTGGTTGCCGCTATTCCTTATGGCAGGAATCACTTGGATGTGAAGGTCTGCAGCCTTGGGAACCCCACCCTGCCCTGGATCCAGCCTCACTGGCAGAGGTCCAGTGGCCTTGCTACCGCACAGGCAACAAAAAGCACCTCTGTGGTCGCCCAGTCAAACCCTCACAGTGACGTGGCCCAGGAGCTCACTCTGCTGAGTCTGGCCCAAGAGCATCCTGTGGTGGGTGGACAGAGTCCTTCTTCGCAAAGACATCCTCCGCAAGTCCCTCTCCACCACCACAGTCCATCTTGGTAAGTTTTTAAGGGCATCGTCTATCATCACAGCTGCAACGTCCCAGACTGCATGATCCACACTTGCTTTGCTTAGCTGGCCCAACACATTTTTGTCATCTACAAATTCTGCCAGCACTGTTTGAGTTTGCAGACAATGGGTAAAAGCTCTTAAAGTATAAAAAAAGAAAAAGTTCTTAACTGTAAAAGCTCTTAATATGGCGGGGTGGACACCAGATGCCTGATAGACTCTTCTGGGTGCACCTTACTGGGAAATTACTTTGATCACTCATTTGGGCCGTGGTGCCCTGCGCCTGGGATGCACCCAGTGGCCTGTGGCAGGCCTAACCTGAGAGGTCCTCCAAGAGCAACATCACACTCCGAGGCACAGCTGTGTCACGACCACATTTGCTGTACTCTTAGCTGTGTTCATGCTCTCATTTGTTATTGATCACTGCTTGCTTCCGCTTTGCTGCATGTGTCGAGTTAATTAGCAGTGCCCTGGGGATGCTGAAAACAGTGAAAGCTCATATTTCTGCAAGTGCCCCCAAAAAATGGGGCCAGGGAGACCCTTGCCCAGCAAGAGCTGCCACTGCTGGCAGGAGGGAAGAACTGCTCCTGCCCTCGTTTCCTGTAGCACTCAGCTGACCCAAATGTGCCTAACTAGGCTCTAGCTTTTCTACAAGCTAGAACTTCCCACAAGGCTGTGGGGACCAAACCCATGGGCTCTATGAACTCCTGCCATCTCACCTGCTCAGTGTTTCCAAGTGTTTAATTCCTGCTATCATACCAAGCTGTGGGGTGGCAATGGTGTGGACCAAGGCTCTGTGCGCTCCTGATGGTTCTGTGAGCTCCTCAACCTTGCTGGAGGTTAGAGGTTCCTGCTTACAGGCTCATCTCATTAAATAGAGCAAGTTTCCAATTAAAACTGGATTAAAAAAAAGCTGCCAAACCCCCAAAATAAAGTGGGAACCTCAACACATGCCCAGATCTGACTGCTATTGAGTTTTGTAATGTAGGGTTCATTTTGGGGGCTGGATTTGGATGCCTTTCTAATCCCCAAAGTCATTTCTTTCCCCTGTCATTGTAAAGCACACCCTGATAATAGGGGAGAGCAGCAGAAGAAAGCTTACCACTTCTTTTCTTTTGCTGTGGAGGGAAATTATTCACTGGTATGTGGGTGGATGAGTGTATACGTGACGTAGGGTGACTTTCAAAGAGAACAAATGGGGCTTCTGCTTTTGTCTGCCTCCTTACAGTGTTCAGGGGAGGAGAAAGCAGATTTTCGGTCTGACTCTCTGCATTTGCAGGGCCCAGACATGGGCCTCAGCAGTGTTTTCTCCAACCCCCTTGGCTCATCCCGGACTTGCGGTGCCATCACCAGTCCTGGGTGTTCTTCTCCTTGGTGTGCTCTGCCTAGGATGTTGGGTTTTTAAACTATTTTTCATAAAATAAGGCAAGCAGAAGGATGCATGCAGTCCATCCTCTAGCCCTGGTGTGAAGGAGCAGAACTGCAGAGCTTTACAACCACCTTCTTCATAGGGTGGGGAGCAGGGTGATGAAACCAAGCACCCTGGCTAGGGGCAGGGAACGTTGCCACCAGGCTCTGCTCCCTGGCCAGGGCTGCATGGTGGCATTGAGAGGAGAAGGCTGCACCCAAGAAGCAGGGTCCTCCTTGGCCCTGAGCTCCTCACCACATGCCTCGTGCAGCTTGGGACCAGGGTTCTGCTTCAAGAGGAACCCTTTGCAGAAGCCACCAGGGTATTCCATCAATGGAGCATCTCTCGCTTGCTGTATGTTATGTACCTGGCATGGCTCAGGCAGGGCAAGGTGCTCCTGAAGGGTCTATGGACAGAAAATGTGAAGGTGGCCTTGGGGATAGTGCACAAGGAAAGGGCTGGGTGCTGTCCTGCATGTGGGCAGGGAGCAGAGCTGGGGCACTCCAGCCTCTCAGAGCACTGGGTTTGCTGGGGGGTATCAGTGGGATGGAGCAGGCTGCTGTGTAGCATGGAGGAGCGAGTTGGGATTTATAAATAGGACTGAAGGGGAAGTGTTGACGCTAGTGGCGATCTCATTGCTATAAATAAGAGTGTTCAACAGCAGATATGGGTCTTGCAGTCTGTTAGCCACAACTCCCCCTCAGTGCTTTGCTAAACATCTGTTTTCTTCCAAAATGGGAGGATGTGCTCTCATGCCCAGTATCCCAGGAGGACTCCTGGGGTGTTTGCACCATCTGCCTGCAACAGTGAGGTGCCACTAATGTCAGTGCTTGTGCCTCCACACTCCCAAGCACCCCTGGTGCTGCGTCACCATCATTCTCTGACACAGACACAGGTATCGCTGCTCCTTTCCCCCCAACGCTGGGCGGCCCCAGACCCCATGCACGGGTGGTAAACAAGCAGATTGGGGTACAAGTAAGGACAGGAGAGTGGATGTCACTTGGCTTATGGCCATTTCTTCCACCACTTGTGTGATGCAGGTAGTTTTCATCAAGGCAGACAGCCATATGCAGGGCTGCCCATTGGCTAAGACCCACTCTGTGCAGTGTATCACACTCAGTGTGTGTGTATACAGATTTTTATATATATCTAACAGAAGAAAATATAATACACATATACATAAAAATATATAGAAGTATTTTTATAAATATGTAAGAAAATAGATATAATTCTATGTCCTATTGTAGGAAATATGTATACATTTTATACATATTTCCTTCTATCAGCCTCCAGTCCCTGCAGGGGACAGGTGTGTGGGATGAGCACTCTCCCATGTGTACCAAGTGCCTAGCCCGTGCTCTGAGTGCCAAGGTCCCTGGGTGCCCTTGGGACCCTTGCCCTGACACAGCCTTGCTTGGGTGGGAAGGGACTGCCCTGCTGGCTGATGTGACTTTGGGTAGTCTGGGATTTTTAAGAGCACAGAAGACATTTCTTGTGTCTGATCTCCCGTGGGCATCACCCCTGGGCCTATCCCAGCGGGGATGCTGTGACAGCTGCTGGATTTGCAGAGATGCAGGACAGAGTCTTGGGGCTGTACACAGACTGGACCCCTGGACCTGCCTGAGGGCACAGCTCATCCTCTGGAGATGGCAGAGCCTGTACTTCATGGGAGCAAAGGAGGGATCCCCTATAGCCACCAGCCCTGTGGTGACTCAAGTATGTCTTTCTCAAAAAATAAATCACCCTGCACCATGCTTTCCAGCACATTGAGATCGCTTGTGATTGAAACAGCACCAGGATGAGGACAAAAAAAGTGCAAAACCACTGTGTGAAGCAGGATGTGACAGCCATGACAGCAAAACACACCATTTAAAGCCTTCCCACACCTTGCAGAAGCTGCATACTGGCATCTGTGCTGGCCACAGAACATGACGCCTCTGCGAGTGTTCACATGTTTGCTTTCCACCTGCTTGGGAGGCTGGGAGCTGGGGCCGCAGCGTTGGACAAAGCGTTGAAAACAGATGCCAGGCTACTTTCTCTGACACGTGGGGTGTGCCCCACATTTTGTCTGCATCTGAGAACCACGGAGATTTTGGGAAGGACCTGCTCTCCCCGGGGTTAGTTTGCCTGAAGCCTCTGTTGCCTTCCCTGCTGCCACCAGGCATTTTCAATGGTTGCCAGCAGAGTATTTAATGTGTACAGCACACGGAGAGATGGAGGAGAAGAGCAAGGGTCTCAGCCCCCTTTCCCACCTCTTCTCCCAGGCCCACAGGGGTGCAGGGACCTCCATCCAGGAAGGTCCCTATGCTAGCATGCTGGCAGTGGCTCCATGCTGGGGCCCCCTCCACAGCTGTCCCTGCCACCACGCCGGTTCCCTCTTCCCCTCTGAACCATCACATCCTGCAGCCAGCAGTGGGTGCTTGTATGGGATCCCACGAGGAAGAGGGGGGTCCTGGGAGGAGAGCCAACACAGCCCCTAGCCCTGGCACTTGCCCGGTGCTGCCAGTTGGGCATGCAGCCAGCACCAGTCTCCCCAGCGCCATGTGTGAGGGTGCAGGGGTAACATGCTGCACCCTCTCTGTTCTGCTTTCCAGGCCTGCAGGGCAGCAAGGAAGGGGTTGTGTGGTGTCTGACACCCTTCCCCCAGTAACCAGGCTTAATCCTACCTCCAAAAGCAAAAACATTACAGACCAGGCAAGCTGCCTTTACAAAGGCTGCACAGACTGACCAGTGCACCATGCCACATGTGGGAGGGACACTGCACCAAGCTCCCTGATGCCCATCTAAGGACTCAAGCAGTGGGAGGTTAGATCAGGAATTATAAAACAAATTCACTAGAAGGACCAGAGCTATGAAACCATCTTGTTGACTGGCTGGTGACCCCCGAGAAAGGAGGAACAGAAGCAAACAAAACAGATGCTGTACTCACCTTGCATCAAGCCCTCTCCTCCGTCCTGTGCTTAGGCTGGGATGAGGATTGTCTTAACTTCTCAAGCTTAGCTGGGAAAAGCAATCAGGCATTGGGAGCTTTGCAACGCACACCAATCCTTCCTTCCTATTTCTGTCTTACAGTAGGCTGGGGCAGAAAGGAGGAAGTCAGAGAGAGCGGTGGCTGTGGGAGGGTGTGTTCCCCCCTTAAAACCCAACCAGCCCTACTTGCACTGGCCAAAGCCCTGCCAAAGCATCCTACCCTGTGGGGCTGATCTCCCTGGGCTACGCTGGGGGGTCTGCAGCCCTCCTGCTGCACCCAGGAAAAGGACCCTACCCAAACCTCACCCTTTTTGCACCACTTATAACCTTTCACAGCACTGCCTGGGGCCAGCCCAGTCCCCTAGCAGGCAAATAAAGCTGGTACTGGGGGAAACTAGTTCATCTGGGAGCTGGTTCTCCCTGGGTGCAGAGAAGGAGAGGAGCTGCCTCCCCTCAGACTCTGGGTTGCACTCTGAAATTTTTGTGTCAGGGCTGGCTGCTGGTATAGCGAGGCCCGCTTGCTTGGCAGAGGATGCCAGTGCTGTTCTCACTGTAGCACAGCTCAGGGCTGTGGGGTTTTTTTTAAGCAGCCTTCAAATTTTGTTGTGCAGGCTGCAATAACTCCTCCCAACACACCAGCAACTGTATTTCCCTGAGCAAGAGGAACCAGCTCCTGGCAACTATCTCTTAACCTCTTCAGGGCACTGAAGTAAAAAAAAGTTGTTTAGAAAATGTACAGGATCATAGATTTTTTTTATAAAGATAATTAATGTGAAGCTTTTGCTAATTGTTTTGCTAATTTTGTTTTGTTGTTTTCCCCTTCCACCAAGCTATTGTTGAGTGACTGTGCTACATTGTAAGATACTGATGCAGTTCACCTGCTGCTGTCTTACAGTTATGGAGCTGGGTTTATTTCTGCAGCAAGCAAAGAGACTTGCAGTGCTAGCAGCACATTTCTGAGCCTGGATGAATGCTCCATGGGTTAGTGTTTTTATTAAAGACGACAACAGAGCTCTGGGCTGGTTTCGTCATAGTCAGGAGCTGGGTGTAGCTAGAGAGCATCGTAGCAATGCTTGCAGTGGGATGGGAGCCTCAGAGCAGCTATTGCCTGGCTGGTGCAGGGTACGGTGGGGATGGAGCCCAAGGATGAGCCTGCTGGACCCCTAGCTTGCTTGGAAAGCCCGGGTGGCTGCGGCTGGATGCTGCAGAGCAGCCCCCAGCCCTGGAGCAGGTGGGCTGAAGCAGATGAAGCTGGGAAAGCTGTTGGGGCTTCCTGTCGGTGTTGCCAGTTGCACATCTGGGGGAAGGAAGTGTGCTCAAGTGAGATGAGCTGTTGTAATTTTTCCTTTTGTATTGCATAAAGCCCTTATTGGGCTGTTCTTTTCTCTTCAATTATTTCATTGGGTTTATCAAACCACTCTGCTCCCAGTGACAAAAGGTTGAGGGAAGGGGGTGGGAGAGCTGGAAACCTCCTAAGCTGGAGCAGTGGGAGCAGAGTGCGTCCTTGTAGCCCAAAGCTGAAGCTCTCTGGTGTACTCCCAGTTGCTCCTCAGCTGTCTGTCATGCTCTCTTGCAGCTTTGGCCTTGAGTGGACATCCACAGCAAAACACTGTCCCTAACAACTCCCAGGGGACCCTTATCACGTTCCATTGCCCCTGTGTCCAGCCTATCAGTGCTTATCCTGGTAGCTTGTTATTCCTGGCTATTTACTATATGTATTAGCAACTGAGTATTTACTCTTATGCTGTGTCTGTGCTTTCATAATCACACACGGGACAAGATGTCCAAGCAGAAGCAAGCCAGGGATGGAGCAGGCAGCATTAGGATGCTGATGTCCAACCTCTCCTGTTTGCTACCCCCTACAGCTGGCAAAACCCATGCTCCTTTGGTGTGGGTTTCACTTGCTTGAGGTTTTAATCTTTGATACTTCCTGGTTGGGGAACAACTTCCATTTTTTAGAGGATGTCTTTCTGTTTCTACATTTTATTTCTCCTTGCTGCTGTTTAAGCCTGCTGCAGCTGAAGGGGGCGGGCATCCTTTGCAGACGTGTATGTGCTTAGTCATAGCACGTACACGCCCCAACCTCACTGTAAGCATTTTAAGCTGTTAAACATAACTTTTTCTATTTTCTTGTAACCATCTTTATTTTATTAGTTCCCCTTTTTAATTTTATTTTTACTAGAATGGATCATGTTTCCCCCCCACTGACTGGGGAACTGTTGTGGTTTTTGCGGGATGCTCTTGAGCAGCCAGGGTGGGGAGCAGGGCATCCAAGCTGTGCATCCATCTGGGCACTCTTGGAGTGGTTGCTCCCCAAAGTTGTTGATTTTGGTGATCAGAGGAGCCCCAACACACTCAACTAGCAAGGCTGTGTGACACAGCTTGCCTTGCACTCCTGTGCTGCCCATGCTGATCCACACTCATCAACCCCTTGGTCAGGTGGGAGCTGCTGCCACCCAGGAGATGGACTCATCAGTGCTGGCCTTCCTGCT
>NW_009258496.1:25054-26038 GCF_000687185.1 Egretta garzetta | reverse complement strand
TGAGAGCAGCTTGGCTTCCCCAGGCCTCACTCTTCTTATCATCTGGCATGTCCTCACTCGTCCGTCTGCAAGCCAGGGCTGAATAAGGGACCTGGGGAAAAGGAAAAAGGAACTTTAGTAGGCATAGAGAAGTACATGGCAAGAAGTTTGCCTTGCTTTAAGAAACCAGTTACCAGTGAACACGACATTTGTCATTGTATTTTTTGTATTGGTTTTTTTTTGTATTTTTTGAGGTTTCAAAAGAGCAGTGGAAAAATGCTACCCAGGGTAGCCCTGAAGCGAGGGTGGGGATACAGGTCCCTGGGGCTGCTCCCCCACATCAGGCCCTGGGCTACACAGCTCAGAGGGGGACGGGTAGGGCAGAGAAAGTCCAGCTGGAAAACGAAGATGCATTAACCACAGAGCACGTGTTGGGGCTTTTTAAGAGCTAAACCACTGTGGTGCCCAAGGCTGGAGCTTTTTATCCACCTTGGGGGGAGAAGCAGCTTTGCATTTCACCCCCACTGCATGCATGAAAAGGTGCAGCTAAGGCTGAGGCCGTTTTGTCAGGGGTCTCCGCCCAGGTCTGTGACTGCATGGTCAAAGATGTGCTCGGGCTCCACAGAGGCTCACCAGGTATTTTCTGCTGTTGTAACTATGGAAATAATTTATGGGAGGGAGTTTCAGAGTTCAGTTTTCTGTCCTGCCATGGCATCCTGGTCTCTGGCTAGTGCTACCAAGAGACCTTAGCTCTTCCAGGGGCTTACAACAGACTTTAACTGTGTCACAAAGTCTCTGAGTTTAATGTAAGCACACCAAACAAACATCCTCCAGCTGTTTCCAGGAGCTACCTTCTCCTGGCCCGGCTGCCAGCCTAAAGGCGATTAACCCCCCGGCTGCCCATCAAAGCGACCGGCGGCAGAACTGTGGCGTTTAAGGCGCCACCATTACGCTTCAGAGTTAACAGCCGCGTGAGGCGCTTCCTGGGCTCCATCCGTGGCGGGC
>NW_009258496.1:22582-24683 GCF_000687185.1 Egretta garzetta | reverse complement strand
CGGAGTGGGTCGGAGTTCGATCCTTGCGCGGCCTCGTAGGACGCCGTGGAGTCCCAAGCGGTGGCCGTCACGGGCGCAGGACCCTCGCGGGGTGTCGCTGCACCTCCAGGTGTGGCTCCCCAGGGTGTCTAAGGACACCCCTTGGTCCTGGACATGGTGAAGCGCTGGTGGTAGCTGACAGGATCCCAGAGGCGCAGGAGATCGAGGGAAATTCTTTCCTGAAGGCCGGTCTCCTTTTCCCGCTTAGAAGAGTCGCGTTACACCTTCTTGTGGCCTTGGAGCTGCTGTGGCGCTCTTTGGTGGGCAGCTGCCCGTCTCTCACGCTGCTTAGCGCCAGTGGGAGTGTGCCGACTAGGGCACAGCTTGCCAGAGTAGGCAGGGAGGTGAAACAAGGGGGCCTGGAGCTTCAGGGCTCCAGTGTAAGGTCCTGCCTGTGCACCATGGGAGTCTCAGCGTGCTACTCTGGTGGAAGCTATTGCCACTCCACACCGTCAGCCATGATGATGGAGGCAGCCACCATTGCTATGGCAGCTATGCTGTGGCTCCACCATAGCATCCCCAGGCCTTTAGCATGCAGAGAGGAGAGCCTGCTTAGGGAGGTGGTGGTGACAGACATGTGCTAGCACTGCTTCTGTGGGAGAGGGTGCCTGTGCTGCGTCTCGGTGGGGTAACTTGAATGCAGTGGTGGGGATCATTACCAGCAAGTGTTGGGAGCTGAGGGGTAAGAGGCTGCCTGGCTCATTTTGCAGTGTTTCTCTTCAATTTCATGTTGGGGCAGGTGGAGATGAGCTGTCAGTTTACACACAATCATTTAGGAGATTTAGACCATGTCTGGTTTCACCAGCTGTGTTATTTATATCCAGTTCAGGTTAAAGCTGGGTGCTTCCCCTAGCCCCCTCGCAGCAAGGGCACAAAGCAGCAGTAAATGGTTTTTATGCACTTAAAGCTTTCCTTGTGAGGAGGGAGAAACAGGCTGTGCCATATACAGCTATAAAAACCACTATAAAGTTATGTTTCAGTGCTGGGAGATAATGCTGGCTAAAATAATAAATTCTTCCAAGCCAACCGGAGAAGCTACTGCAAAGCTTAGGAGTTAGGGAGGTATTGCATGCTTAAAGGAACTAAATGCTGAAGATTTAGTAAGTTGCTAGTAGTCTCTGGATCTGCTTTATGTCCATTCACTTAGTATTTAGGCCCCTAATCTGCTCGTTTGTTGCTTACCTGTATTGTTACGTACTTATATATCTGTAATAAATCTGGCTTTTCCTAAGGATAATGTTCAAAGTTCTCCTAGGAGTAATACCTGAATTCACTTGAGTGAGGCGAGGTTGAGTTCAAGTTCAGGTAGAAATCTATTAGGAATAGAACAGTCCAAAATGTGCCTTTGTGGAAACTTCATTCTGGGTGGGGGGACAGGCCAGTGGGGTGGCTTACCTACCCCTGCCTGCTCAGGAAAGGCACCTCTATGCTACTGTTGGAGTGTGCATCCTGCACTCGTTTGGGTGGTGCTGGGTTTGATTTTTTTTTTTTTAAATGAATGGTGCCTGGTGGTGTTTGTACTGACTCCTGCTTAATGTTTCTTTTGAATAAGGACTGGGACTTCTCATCTTCTGGTGTCTTCTCCGGGCTGAAGATTGACCCTGATACTCTAGTAAAAAAGCTTGACTTGGACTCCAGAAGCATCATTTCCTTCAGAACAGGTTTGTTGTTGTATTCTGAATGAGTGCCCTGTTAGGTTGTGAGCAAAGACACTGGGGACTGTATTTGCAGTGGCTGTCAGAACAAGCCCAGGAGAATCGAACCCAAACACAGCTTCCTGTGTTCCTGCAGGGCCTTTTAAAAGTGGTTTCTGTTTGGGGTTGGAGGAGGCAGAAAGGTATGTATGTGCTTACTACTCCCTAAGTGGGGAACTAGCTTCAGGCTACCAGATGGCTGCTGGGCTGTGCCATGCAGCTGGAGCCCCAACCTGTGGGATGTCTTCCATGCAGCCAAAGGCTTCTGGCCCCCAGGGGCTGAGGGGACAGCAGAGGCCAGGCTGTGACCTGATCTCTGGGCTTCTCTGTGGCTGGGTTTTGCTCCCCCGCCGCCGCCCCTCCTACCC
>NW_009258496.1:0-22058 GCF_000687185.1 Egretta garzetta | reverse complement strand
GTTTCTCTTCAATTTCATGTTGGGGCAGGTGGAGATGAGCTGTCAGTTTACACACAATCATTTAGGAGATTTAGACCATGTCTGGTTTCACCAGCTGTGTTATTTATATCCAGTTCAGGTTAAAGCTGGGTGCTTCCCCTAGCCCCCTCGCAGCAAGGGCACAAAGCAGCAGTAAATGGTTTTTATGCACTTAAAGCTTTCCTTGTGAGGAGGGAGAAACAGGCTGTGCCATATACAGCTATAAAAACCACTATAAAGTTATGTTTCAGTGCTGGGAGATAATGCTGGCTAAAATAATAAATTCTTCCAAGCCAACCGGAGAAGCTACTGCAAAGCTTAGGAGTTAGGGAGGTATTGCATGCTTAAAGGAACTAAATGCTGAAGATTTAGTAAGTTGCTAGTAGTCTCTGGATCTGCTTTATGTCCATTCACTTAGTATTTAGGCCCCTAATCTGCTCGTTTGTTGCTTACCTGTATTGTTACGTACTTATATATCTGTAATAAATCTGGCTTTTCCTAAGGATAATGTTCAAAGTTCTCCTAGGAGTAATACCTGAATTCACTTGAGTGAGGCGAGGTTGAGTTCAAGTTCAGGTAGAAATCTATTAGGAATAGAACAGTCCAAAATGTGCCTTTGTGGAAACTTCATTCTGGGTGGAAGAGCCTGGGTGGGGGGACAGGCCAGTGGGGTGGCTTACCTACCCCTGCCTGCTCAGGAAAGGCACCTCTATGCTACTGTTGGAGTGTGCATCCTGCACTCGTTTGGGTGGTGCTGGGTTTGATTTTTTTTTTTTTAAATGAATGGTGCCTGGTGGTGTTTGTACTGACTCCTGCTTAATGTTTCTTTTGAATAAGGACTGGGACTTCTCATCTTCTGGTGTCTTCTCCGGGCTGAAGATTGACCCTGATACTCTAGTAAAAAAGCTTGACTTGGACTCCAGAAGCATCATTTCCTTCAGAACAGGTTTGTTGTTGTATTCTGAATGAGTGCCCTGTTAGGTTGTGAGCAAAGACACTGGGGACTGTATTTGCAATGGCTGTCAGAACAAGCCCAGGAGAATCGAGCCCAAACACAGCTTCCTGTGTTCCTGCAGGGCCTTTTAAAAGTGGTTTCTGTTTGGGGTTGGAGGAGGCAGAAAGGTATGTATGTGCTTACTACTCCCTAAGTGGGGAACTAGCTTCAGGCTACCAGATGGCTGCTGGGCTGTGCCATGCAGCTGGAGCCCCAACCTGTGGGATGTCTTCCATGCAGCCAAAGGCTTCTGGCCCCCAGGGGCTGAGGGGACAGCAGAGCGCAGGCTGTGACCTGATCTCTGGGCTTCTCTGTGGCTGCTTTTGCCTCACCAGCAGCTGCCATTCATACCCCAATATTTTATCACCAAGTCGCTTGTTGTGCATCAACAGTGCTTTACCCACGGCAGCCTGATCGCAGCCAGTTCTCTCCTCCTGTCCTTTGCTGTTTCTAGGTCCCTGGCTCAAGGGCTTCTGGGCAGGAGAGTCCAGTTCACTAGGGAGTGAGAGTGGGAACAGGGAGGAGATGACAGAGGCTTTTGTTTTCTAGTCCCAACAAGGAAATGTTCCCTCTAGCTGCTTAGTGGCAGACAGAGCTTTGTATCTGAAACCGTGTTTCACCTCTCTAAATGGAAACTGATGGCACAGCAATCTGTGCTGGTGCAGATCAAGATGTGTGTGACTCCCAAATACCTTGTTTACAAGCTAAGTTAATTTCTTCTCATCATGCAGATTAATACTGCTACAGTGACTGTTTTCATGTCCAGCGGTACAAACAAACCCAGTAACCACCCAAGGGCTAGTGGTTACCTGAGCAGTGGTGAGCTGCTGGCCATAGCCCATCAGTCACATTTGGTCACAGAGTGAGGGAATGGGAAGGTTGTGTGAGGACACATTTACTGGAGATGCTTGACCTCTGCACAGAAACCTTTCTGAAATGTATTGTTTTCAAAACACTGAGCTCAGTTCGTAAAGGATATATGTGCATATGTGGGCATGTGAACATAGCCATCTCTTTAATTAAATTGGACAGCATGTTGTTGAAGGCTGACAGCCTGCAATTCTAGTCTTTCATTGCAGGCTACAGCTGTACATGTCTGGTTTATAAATAGACCTGTGTTGCTGGTCCCTGTGCAGTGCTGATGATGCAGATGTGTGGTGCCTGACTATATTTAACCCCCTCTTGAGGCTGTGTGCTGACTTCCTGCAGGTAGTGATGCTGACCCCAATGCTTTGTGCTCCCTCACGCTTTCCAGATGATCAGCTAAATGTTGCTGTTCATTTGGGGCCTCAAAACTGCAATTCAACAAGGCAAAAAGTGATTTTTTTTTTTTTTTTTTTTTTTTAAAAAAAAAAAATCTTCCCAGGCTGCTGTGCCCTTTCTTCTTGTATCACTCTGGAGCCATATGGAGACTTTTTCATTATGGAAATCAATTCATTTTTTTGTGTTAATTCAGTGAACTGTAACTAGGCTGTGCATACAATGGCAGACACCCTGGAGTTAGAAAAGAGATTCTGGGCAGATGTGCTTTGTCTCCCTTCGGTCAGCTGAAAGCCTGTACAGCAGGAAATTTAACTTAATTCCAACTCTCATGGGCTTCCTCCTATCCTCCCTTAGTTGAGTGCACAGGGCAGGAGGATAAGATTCTCCTACACGTTGTTATTTTAATATTTAATATGAAGACAAAAAAGTGTTTCTCTCCCGCTTGCTTTTCAAGCTCTGAGAAGGTCAAGTTGGCAGACTGTAGGTAGGCTTACTCTCTTTCCCATGCTTTTCACAGCTGAAGATTTTTTTCTAAGGGTGATATATGGCAGTTGAGAAAGCTGTTTGTCCTCCCCTTGTGTGTGCGTGCTCGTGTGCCTCACGTTACCTAAGATTGCTTTACATTATCTAAGATCGCTGGTACCTCTGTGTTTTGTGCTATGACACTTTAGGGCTTGTGCTGTGGCACTTTAGGGACAGCCAGGAAGACTTCAGTGTGGGCTTAAAGAGGCCTGCAGGGTATGAGTGAAACAAGGGAGCAGTTACAGGGCTTGGACCTGGCAGGAAATCCTCTGCTGGGTTACCAAGCCCAGCTGGCAGCTGCCGGCTTTGGCTGTGTTCCCCCTCTTCCTTAGACTCTGCATCCCTCTGCTTTTGGAGATACAGTTCCTAGAAAAGCCAGTGTCTCACTCCATGGCTGTGCTTCCATGGCTTGGAGGAGCACAATATCTAAGTTGGAAAGTTCAGCATCTATAGCAGTGTTAGCATCTTGGTTAACACTAGTGGTTGTGTGTGCCTGCACAGGTGTGTGCTGTGGCTGAAAGGAGATGGAAACAGGCCCCTTGTTTTGTGAGGATAAACTGGTGGTGGTGTTGCTTGACAACTGAAAGCCCTGTTTTTCTGAGGACTTCTGAGGATTCCTGGTGCATCTGGTAGAGGCAGGGTGCCCTATCGATGTATCTGCTACTCTCATGCTAATGGTCTTGTTGCTTCCCTTAGATACAAGGCTGATTCAGTGTACTTGTTGTGATTGGTGCAAAGTATCATCTTAGGCTGTTCTGGCATTGGTAATTCTTGTGGCATGAGAAGGAAAGGGTAGAACTGTAACAAAAAATGTTACCAAATGGAATTAATTTTAGCTGAATCTTGCATGTGTGATGGTACAAAGCCAGTGGTCTAAAGTGGAAAGTATTTTAATATGGGGAGCATGTCATACTGTGAAGCAGACCTGCTGCAGCTACTTCCTCCTGCTCTGCTTCTTGTCTTTAATCATTAGCTCATCTTAACACCAGATTCCAGATGATTTCCACATGCTTGTAGGTAACAAAAGCCAGCAACATCACTTTGAATACTGCCGTTAAGTGCATGAGTTAGTTGCTTGCTGAATGATTGCTTCCTATCAGTGTAATTTACTTAGCCACTGATGTAATATAAATCAAATACTTTGCCATAATCTAATCCATGCAAAGACCTCTGTTACTAGTGTGAGTGAATAAATCTCATCTGGGTGAGCCTCGGGAATTAAATATTTCTAACTAAGTCAGAAATAATGGCTTGTTGTATGAAGGGGGTTCTTTTTTTTTTTTTTTTTGCTTTAGTTTTCCTTCCTCAGTGTTTGCTCCTTGAAGCAGGGGCCTGTTCAAGTGTGGCTCTGGCAAACCAGTTGCCTGGGAATGTTTTTTTCTTTTTTTTTTTTTTTATTTTTTTGAGTGGATGATGAACCAGTTGTGGAGTAGTATGAACAACTGGACTGGCAGCTTTCTGCTTTATTTTCAGCTTCCCCAGAAGGGAACTGTGACAAGATGCGTTGTTGAGAAAGCAAAGTGCAATGGCAGCAAGTGCTATCACTTCAGAATTGATTGCAAAACCATAGCTTGACACCTTGATTTCTGAGGTCGTGGCAAGAGTAGCTTTTGCTGCAGATTGCTCTAGCTCCTTCTGTACCACTGGTAAGCCAGGAAAATGTGAACCATGGATTAAAACCATTTGCTGCCTCTGGTCCTGGACCAGTTAAGGGTCCTTAAGGTGACCACAAGGTCTACCAGAGGGTGGGTTTAGATTGGACATAAAGAAGACCTTTTATTTATTTATTTATTCGGGGTGGTGAGACAGTGGAACAGGTTGTCCAGAGAAGCTGTGGATGCCACTTCATTGGAAGTGTTCAAAGTCAGGTTGGATGGGGCTTTGAGCAACCTGATTTAGTGAAAGATGAAAGGGAGGTTGGACTAGGTGATTTCTTCCAACCCAAACTGCTCTGTGGGTCTACGATTCTATACTGAGGTGGGGGGCACAAAGTGACAGGACATTAGTCTGAACGGATGTTGTACTGGGCCTTGCTGTTGCTGAAGCCTAGATCTGCACAACATGATGCAAAGCTATAGGGGAGTTTAAGACAGGCATGCCTGAAACCTCTGACTTTCCTGTTATATCTTGAGAGCTTTTGTCCTCTGATGACCAGGACTGTCTTGCAGCATGGGTTCCTGTGTTAGTGGCGCAGAGGGGAGCAGAGGAGTGTAATTACTGAGCATCTGATAAAGAAGGAAGTCCCTTTTCTTCATGAAGAAATGTGGAAACGAGAATAAACTCAGGCCGTGCAGGTACCTGACAGCTTGGAACTGCTGGAGTCTGCAGGCTGTGTACAGCCTTGTTTTTTCCCTTTCTTAGATACTTCATGAGTTCCTTTTGTTACCAAGTTGCCCTCTGCAGAGTCACTGACTATGTCCTTCTGGTTTGCACCTCAGCTTCTGCTCTGGTGTTCCAGGTGTGCTGTGTCTGTTGCTTATCTGCTTCCTTCTCCTTGGGCTCTGCAGCCACTTGTCTGATTCTGTTCTCCTTTTATAGCCTCAAATGAGAAGAAAGGTGTGGTTGGTTGGCACTGTGGTCCTACTGTGGGACCGTGCACTAACTTCATGTGACATGATTTGCTTTCTTGCTTTTTTTTTTAATGGGTGATGTGCCAGAATCCACGTAAGACCTCTCTTCTTCCAGCATCGCTCTTCCTGCAGTGTCTTGACTCATGGTTACCACTGTGCTGGATCCACTGTTGTGTTGCTTGCAGAATTGCAGCTGTGGCCAGTCCCTTGTTACTCTTCAGGAGCTCTTGACAGGATGCAAATCTTTGTGTCCTGTAATTTATTCCTATCCATTTGTTTCTGCTTGTTTGTGGCCACTTCCTTCTGTCCTGACCCTGAACACATTTCTCCATGAAATGCTTCTGTGCAAATCCTAGAGTTGTGCTATTGGTAGGAGCAGTTGCTTCTGCTGGGAAGATGCTTGCTGTGTTACTCTGCAGAACATGGTGTGAGTCTGCCCTCCTGCTGTCTGTAATCCTAGTGCTGTCCACCTTCTCTAAGCAGATTTTTGGTGACATGAATTGGTAAGAACAGGATGGAGACATTGGCAGCCTTCCCACTGTGTAAATTTTGGGCCTTTCCTTAACCTCCTGTACAGTGTGCTGTCTGCCACGTCATGTAGTCCGCTTCTCTGTGCCTTCCTGGGTATTGTGCAGTGCCTGGCCTCATGAAGCTGAAGGTTTCCTCTTTTGTTTTGGTTTTCTGTTTTCTTTTCTGGTATGTTGGAGTGTTTAGCAAATGAAGGATTAAAAAAAAATTAATCCTGTTTGTTTTAATGAACATATCCTTTCTGAATATCAGTTTTGAGCCTTGCTGATTTTTTTTTAATGTGAGTTTGGGGTATTTTTAAATCTTCTGCTTGTGTTGGTCATTTGCCATGTCCCTGGTGTGGAAAGCTGCTGGATCTTCACGATTCTGCTGCTGTCGCTTTTCTTCAGCATTTAATTCTGGCTGGCAGCTCTCACACCCATCTTGTTGTTTTGTGCAGAGCACCTTTCTCAAGCTGTTGCCCAGTATAACACTCTTCAGATGGAAAGGGGTGAAAACGGCTTGTTCCACAAACTGAAGATGACAGTGAGCGGCCTGTGAGGAGTGGCTATAGCATCTCCAGTGTGTGTGTAAAACGTGACGTGCTGTGCTAGTCCAAAATGACAAGATGTTCCTCCTCCATCTGTCTTTGTTATTAGCTGCCCAGGCTTTAGTCTGTGTGAATTTTGCTCTCCCTGAAGTTGGTGTCAGAGGTAGCCTATTGGCAACGCCCTTGGTGGTGTTGCACTGAAATGATTTTAACATCTTTGAAAATCTCTACTTGGCATGTGAATGTGGCCTAGGAGGAGTGGCTATTTGAGTGGCATTTGAGCTGGGATTTCTTGCTTTCATGGGTGGGGACTGGATATCAACATAACATCCTGGCCTGTATCAGAAATAGTGTGGCCAGCAGGAGTAGGGAAGTGATCGTGCCCCTGTACTTGGTGCTGGTGAGGCTGCACCTCGAATACTGTGCTCAGTTTTGGGCCCCTCGCTACAAGAAAGATGTTGCATTGCTGGAACATGTCCAGAGGAGAGCAACAAAGCTGGTGAGGGGTCTGGAACACAAGTCATACGAGGAGCAGCTGAGGGAACTGGGGTTATTAGTCTGGACAAGAGGAGGCTGAGGGGAGACCTTATTGCCCTCTACAGCTGCCTGAAAGGAGGCTGTAGCGAGGTGGGGGTCGGTCTCTTCTCCCTGGTAACAGATGATAGGACGAGGGGGAATGGTTTGAAGCTGCGCCAGGGCAGGTTTAGGTTAGACATTAGGAAAAACTTCTTCACTGAAAGGGTTGTCAGGGTCTGGAATGGGCTGCCCAGGGAGGTGGTAGAGTCCTCATCCCTGGAGGTATTTAAAAGAAGGGTAGATGAGGTGCTTAGGGACGTGGTTTAGTGGTGGGATGTCAGGGTTAGGTTAAAGGTTGGACTCGATGATCTCAAAGGTCTTTTCCAACCAAAGTGATTCTATGATTCTATGGCTTTAAAACAGAGCACCCAAGCTCCATCAAAGGAGCCTTCAGCCTTTGCAGCTTGGATAAAGCTCAGCCTTGATCACATGAAGTTGTGCTCTCAGCCTGTCCTGTTCACCTGCTGCCTCTGATGCGGGTGGTGGTGGCTGCTTTTTGTGGTCTTGAGACAGAGAAAGTAGCTCTGCAGTATCCCTGGCCTCTTGCCCCAACAGACTGAGAATGACACATGCCAGCTGGCATTGAGCCTTGGGTAGAGACCAGCTCTTCTTCCCTGCACAGGCTTGAAGGATGTGGGAAGAAGGGCCCAGGAAAGCCAGCAACCGTTTTGGCGGTTCCTCATTTCTCTTTCATATTTTCATCTCTACTGTATCTTCAGCCACCCAGCAGACATGAATAGTCAAAGTGCAGCCACCTTCAGGCCCTGAGTGCTCTCTCCCAGGGCAGGTGTGGGCTGCACACCTCTCCTTTGTGTGCCCCTCTCCTCCCCACCCATGTACCTTCTGCAAGGTGTCCATTGCCCTCTGTGTAACCTGCACAGGTCAAGGGTGTGTCCTAGGACTGGAATGTGTAGGTCTCAGGTCAAACTGCAAGCTTCCTTCTATAAGCTGGTGTTTTCTCTGACATTGTGTATGGAAGTGCTCCTATAAAAGAATTTTCAAGAAAGGAAAAAATCCCAGAGAAGGGGAAATGGTGGGCAGGGATTAAACTGGCAAAGTGACGCTCTTTGCCTCTCCCCCCAGCCCCAAGGTTAATGACTTGGCATCCAGAAATGGCTGTGAAGGACACTGCATGTGTCTTTATTACGTTGACTGGGGGAGTGGTTTGTCTGCCTGTTTGCAGAAGTGCAGTCCAAAAAGCATTGCTCACTTCTATGCTTGAGCTGAACTGCCTGTCATTGCACCCTGACTGGTGTGATGCACCACAGCGAGAGCCTGAACTAGTGCCACTGAGGGGGAGGAGACTCTGACCCTGCCAGGAGGCCCTCGGTCCCAGCTGAGCGCCACCTGGCATGGGGCAGGGGGGAGCCCAGTTCCTTTCTTGCATAGCAGCAAGCAGAAAACTTGAACCTTCTGGAGAAGGGATGCTGTTAACTTTTGATAACCCAGCATACCACTTACTAATATGTTTACAGACTTGACAGTAGCTGAAAATACTTTTATTTCAGGCTTAGGGCTACTAGCAGGCTGCTTTTGACTATGAATGGGAGTTCTGTGGATAAGGAGACTGTACCTTGACTTGAAGTAGAAAAGAGAGAGCAGGTGAAGAGCTCGGAAGGGTACCTGCTGGCCTGGCTGGCAGAGTGAGGCTGCATCCAGGACAGATGCCCTGCTAGTTTGGTAAGGTAACAGGTGGCAATTTACCATACCTGGGTAAGTTGCTCTAGGTAGCGATTTACCATACATCCCTTCTTCCTTGCTTTTTGGATGCAATTTATTTGGGTTTTTGACTGCATCATTGGGAGTTGCTCTTACCCTGACAATGCCAGATCACCTTGTAAGGGCAGTTTTGGTGTCTGTCTGTTTTATAACAGGCTGCTGTAAATCTGCATGGCGTTTGAGAGGAACTCTGATAGTGGTTTGTGGTATGGGAAGCCTCCCCAGTGAGGTCGTATGACCTTGGTCTACATGATGCCTCGAACAGCACTGTAGGTTGTAACAACTCGCCTCAAAGCCAGAGGGCTCTTCTGTTGCTTCAGTCCAAAGGATGAAAATCAGTGGGACCTTGCTTCAAGAGTCAAGTTGACCAAGCTCTCTAGCAGAGGTGAAAAGCTGTAGGGACTGCTTGAAATGGAAGACAGTGACCTGCTGTGGGTAGCTTCTGGGAGAATTTGGAGTGAGAACCCTACTGAAAGCTAAAGACGTTGGTGCCTTAAATAAAAATAGTAAAATTTTTAAAAAGTAAAAAGTCCACACTGCTTAAAAATAGTTTAACACTTTGTTGTCTGTGCAGTGTGGTGCCAGCTGTGAGAATAGCTGTATGAAACTCCAGTTAATTAGAGTCAGTGCAATTAAATGAAAAGAGCTAATTGAGTGTCTGAAACTTGCACTGCTTCAAGTGCTTTGACTTCCCTGACTCTGGAGATAGACGATTTCCATGTTGTGAGTGACTTCTGCCAGATCATGGGAATCAGTTCTGTTAGTATGTATTGAAGTAATTAACTTCTTTTTTCTTCCCCTCCCTCTAGCTGTGTCTAAGTCCTTGTTCTTAAAATTAATGTTTAAAAAAAAAAATAAAAATCCTCCAATTAGCCAGTGGTCATAGATACTGAGCACTACACAAACACAGTAACATTTTCCAGAGTACCCGAAGCTGCCAAGACATTTGCAGTTTTCTCCAGGGAGAGGAGGCTGTTGGTAGTGGGAGGAGCCTGAAATGAGTTTTAGGAGTTTGAACGATGTGTCAGATCCCTGTAATTTCTTATTATGGCTGGTTCCTGTGGCTGTGCCTACTGTATAACATTTACCACTAGAGATGGTGGAAGGTGCGTGCCTGCCCTGGAGCAGCCTTCACACACTGCTTTGTAGGGCTGCTTTGAAGCTGGGTGGCTGAAGAGGAGGGTGGGGCTCAGCGAGGGATTGGGAACTTAATTGGTGAGGCTTCTGGGGTGCTGCTCTGTGGTTTTCCAAAGCCTTCCTCCAGCCTTTGTAAATGCTGGGTGCTCAAGCCTGTGCTTTTTAGGTCAAATGTGTCAGTCCTTTGTGTCACTGAAGGGCTTGCTGAATTTGGGGCTGGTGTACCTCCTTGCCTTCCTGGTCAGGCGTGATTAGGCATGGCAGCTTGCGTGTTGTACCATGTCTTGCTCTGTGCGATTATGATTCCCAGAGCTTTAGAAAGATACTAATCTAGCTTGTTATTCTCCTGCTAAATCAGTTTAAAATGGTTAGACATCCTTACTTACACAAAAATAGATCAGCCCTGCTTGGGAGAGTACTGGAGCTGCAGTGTTACAAAAGAGGGTTATGAACTGAAATCTATGGCTTTGTTGTTCTAATGTTACAGCTTTGGCATAATTTATAAAATTATAAATGCTACAAAGAGAGAGGAGGCACTGGTAGCAAAGATACCACTCAGCACAAGTCCCAGTAGTGAAACCCTCTCATGGGGCATGAGAGCAACAGCTTAACGCTGTGAGAATTGAGAAACTGAATCCCAAGAGGGATGAAGAAGCACTTGTGGAGAGGGCAGATTGACAGCTCTGGAAGTCAGACCCCTTCCATTGTCACCAGCATCAGTACAGAGTTGTGTCAAGCTGTCAAACATATTTCTGAAATATGCATCCTGGGAGTTTAATGTTTAATAGATGCTCTATTTAGAAAATTGGTAGAGGCTGGTTAAAGGGTGGATGAGAGGTTGTCTTCTTCTGGGTTGCCCCTTTGGACTTGCCTTGACATGCTTTTGGGGTGCAGCAATAAGTCAGTCTCCTCCTTCCTCTGTTACTACCCCTGGAAAATGCTCATGTGAGGAAGATTATTTTGCTTGGATGTTCTTTCCAAGGGTTTCTATGGTAGGAGTGTGATCTATATAAATCAGATTTCTGATTTACTGAGAGATAAATCTGTGCCCTGCTAACGTAGGTTTTGCTGTGTATTTAACGGTAGAACTCTGAAGAGTTGATGTCTGTAATTCGGACTAAGTGGGATCTATAGTATTCTATGTAAGTGATCCTTTACTGGAATAGTAGCAGGTCTAGCTTGCCTGCAGTTTTGTTTTTTAAATTATACAGTTTGTTAATAGGGGCACTTACTCCCAGATAATCTGTAATCCTTCAGTTATAGTACTAATGGCCCACAGGTTATAATTATGGGAAAACATGGTACTCTTCTGGAGCCATCTCCTTCTCTCAGGCCACCACTGATTGCAATGCACACTTAAGAAATAGTATGTAGTGCTGGCTCCTGTGCTGAGAGCCATTCTGCTCAGAGGATCCTTGGGATACAGAGGTATTCAAAGACTCTGTGAGCAATTTACGGGCAAAGGCTTTCTTGACGCTTTGGTAAAAATGTGTGCACCAGCTGCCCATTTCAGTGCTTCAAAAGTGGCATTATTGATGGTCATATGTGGCATAACTGGTAATGGCACATAATTTGGGTTTAGCTTTTTAGTCAATTAGCTTATAGAAGGGAAGTAAGTTTTGGGTTTTCTTGTTTTGTTTTTTTTATTGGAGTTTTTAATACTGTAAATCTCAAGGGGCATTATCTAAGCTAAATATAGGAAACAAGAGTATGGAAGGATTAAATTCAGTGGGTACTGAAATATTCTGGGTTGTTTGAAATGGTAATTTGGACAGGTTTAGATTGAACTAGCAGTGTTACAAATATGCTATGAAGCTAACCACAGAAAATGGATCCTGCAGGAGAATAGGCTTTCAAGCAGATGTTCAAGCAAGGAGTGACTGTCAGCTGGAAGGTACTCTTGAAAGAATTGTATTTAGTGATATTGTTAAAGAACTGCAATAAAACACGGTGTTTCAGAGGGTCTGTGGCAGGATATCTAAGGGAAAATGGGGGTACAGACTTGTCTTCTGGCCCTCTGGTGCTGTGTGCTTGACTGTGCATGGTGGGCATGCAGAAAATCACTAGATCTGCTTAAAGAATTTTGGCTTCTGTGGATACCATGGACATTCATGCCTAATGTGACTGTGCATGTGCATGCTCTGAGCTGATTTGCTTCTGTTGCATTTCCTAGCTACGTGGCTTTTAAAATTTGTTTTTACTTATGTCTGTTTTCCTCTCCTTTCAAAATAAATATTATTTGTGAATTCAGGTCACTGAGTGTTCTTACATAACTGGGAATGGGCTTCTTTAGCATGGGTAGGACATTCCCGGCTGCGATGGGTACAGACTATGTCTTTACATCCAGTAGTTCACAATGTACTTTCAGTTGAAATAACCTGGTATGCCTGTCAACAGGGAGGTAGGGGAAGGCTGTTCCAGACTGCAGGAATTCTCCTGGCAGAAATCACGATTTTGAGTTTAAGTTGCTTCCTTCAGTGGCACTTTCATCTTTTTCTTAGTGAAGCTTCTGGCTATTGCTTTTGATTCATGGCAGTGGTTTGTTACCCCAGGGCTGGGCTTATGTGTACTCCTCTGCAGCTGCAGGCACGCTTGTTGCTTTGGTGCCTGTACCTGAGCAGTTTTTATTTGTGGAAATAGCATACAAATATGTAGATACTGTTTATATGGGATTATTATAACTTCTTCATGTCTTTTCTTCCTTCAAAATAGAGGGTGTTGGCCTGTTTACCTGTACTGGGTGTAGGTGGCAAGGTTTTGGTAGCAGGGGAAGACGCTGGGGCTGCCCTGTGCTGAACACAGTGCAGCTCCAGTGCACTGACTGCAGCCACAGCTGAGCCCATTGACCATGATGGCAGTGCCTCTGGGAAAACATATAATTAAGAAGGGGCAAAAATGCTGGGCAGGTAGAAGAGTAGGAAAAAAAAGTGAGAAACAGCCCTGTGAACACCAGGGTCAGAAAAGGAAGAGAGGAGGGGCTCCAGTCACTAGAGCAGTCTGTGGAGAGGGACAGGGTGGATGAGGAGGAGGGAGTGGCAGACAGGAACTGTGATGGACTGACTGTAACCCCATTCCTCATTCTTATGTGCTGCTCAGGGGGGAGGTAGAGGAGTTGGGAATGAAGGAGTGAAGCTGAGCCTGGGGAGAAGGGCAGTGCATGGGAGAAGGTGTTTTGGTGTCTGTCTTTTGTTTCTCACCACACGATTCTATTTTAATTGGCATATGTTGAATTAGTTTTCCCCAGCTCGAGTCTGTTTTGCCTGTGATGGCAACTGGTGAGGGATCTCCCTGTTGTTTACCTCTGCCCATGAACTTTCCATCTTATTTTCTTCTCCTGTCCTGTTACGCAGGGGGAGTGAGGGTGAGCATCTGGCAGCTGGCCAAGGTTAACCCATCACGTTACCGTAGCTTGGTAAAAGTTGAGATTAAATTCAGTACCAGGTAGAACTGTTGCTCCATGGCTGCTCCTCTGCCTTCCTTACTGTCTTTTTCAGGTGAATATCTTCTGAGCATTCTGTAGATCCAGAGATGCCCTTTGCATGAGAACTGCATTTCTTTGCTTTTCATTAAGACTCACAGATACTTAAGCAAGTCATTCCTCCATGTTTCTGTTGTACCTTTATACCTGTAACAATATTGTGGTCCCCTGTGGCAGTGAAGTGTATGGTCTAACTCTATATCATGAGGTTACAGTATTTTCTTTGCTAGGCTGGATGAAGAGATCTAATGTATGAATAGCATCCAGACAGACCCAAGGAAGGGATGCGGAAGGTGAAGCAAATGTACTTTGGAGGTAACTTTAGAAGGAGGATCATCCTCATGGAAGCTGCAGAGGTGAGCTGATAGATATACTTGCTTGTGTCCTGAAGGTCAGAATTAGGAATCTCTCCCTTCCTCAGGACACAGCAATATGCTCTAGTCTAAGCTCAGGGAAGTACAGAATAGGTCTCAGGTCCATCCAGATGTTTCTTCTTCATGTCTTTGCTGTGTAGGAGGTGCTGTCTCGCTCCAGCTATGACTGCATTGCTGACAGCTCTGTAGCAGGAGAGGATGTGCCAGAACATCCCTCTCTGAGAGTGCTCTTTTTCAGATGCTAGATGTGCTCATTAGAGGGCAGCAGAATAACTCTTCCTTTTTCTAGGTCAGTTTTATGTTTTTGAATGATGTTTTCAGCTCTGCAGGACGCAGAACAAAATTTTCCAGTCCCTCCCTCAGTTTTTCCTAGTGCAATAAGTGTATAAACCAGCAATGCTCGTATGAAAATGTTACCCAGTATAAAGAAACATAGAGCAATTACAGTAAAAATTTGCTGCTTGGAAGCTTGTAAATGTTGCAGGCTCAAACAAGATGGAGCTCCTTTAAGATTAAACCACAAATGGCTAGCAGCGTATGTGGAAAAGCAGCCAAAGTTATGTTTCACAGCTAACTTTTTTTTTGCTCAGCCTAATTCTTATTTGACCTATATGTTCATATGCATCTATTGATTTGTTTGCTATACCCCAGCTGCTGCTGCCACCTTTTTCTGCTTGAAGAAAATGTTAAAGAATCAGACTTGCTTCGTCTGAAAGTAATCCTTAAATGAGATCTAGTAGTACGCCCCCCCAGTCCTCTGTAATATAAATGCTATAAATAATTATGGCATAGTCTTTAAAGGCTAAGTGAGGCTGGGATTTGGAGCCCAACATCACAATACTTAAATGCATTATTTATTATGTAACATTCATAGAAGAAGGCTGTAGCACAGTTTGACTTCGCAGCTAGTGTATTTCTGGCTTCAGAAAGATCTGTGTAGAAATCCTGGCTGGGGATGTGCATCTCCAGTGCACATCTTATTAGCAATATTTTGCACACTGACCTCTTTGGGGGACATGAGCTGGTTCAAGGCAGCTAGAATAGCAGGAAAAAAGGATTTTTCAGTTTTATCAGCATCAGCCATTGGTTTCCAACAGATGGCTCTGATTTTGCAAGGTCCTCAGTGGAAGCAAATCTTCATTAACCAGAAGAAAATTAATATTTCAGGAGATGTGCAAATAGGTTTTCTGTCTTGAGAACCTTTGCCGAATCTTCCTCTTCCTGAAGCTCCTTGTCCTAGGGTGGTGGAGCATGCATGAAGATTGGTGAGGGCAGACATGACACCTTTCTCTCTTTCCCAGAATGTGTTGGGTGTTTTCACATTACATCCTGCGGATTTCCGTATCTCCCTCTCCCCCACCCGAAGGGGTACACGTCCACCCCAAGAGGTGCACGTGTACCTGAAGGGGCACACAGCTGCAGGTTCCTTAGAACTTGGTAGGTGCTGTGTGTTCCTCACATGGGTGGGGGCTCTAGCACAGCAGGGTGTACTTGGCTGCTGCTTTCTGTCCTACATTATTTTTTAGAGTGGCACTATCCAAGCCGACAAACCTCTAAAGTAGAACAGCTTTCTCGATACTGGCAAACTGTTCCTGGTGCAGTGGCTTGGATCAGTCCCACCTCCTGGAGAGGTCCAGATTGTGCTTTGCACTCTCGGTTTGGGATCCACTGGGAAGCTGGCATTTCGTCATGTCTTCATTGTGACACCTCGGAGAAGGCAGGACTAATGGGAAGGTCCTCATAAGGAAAGGAAAGCCAAACAAAGCCAGAAAAATGTGAAAAATGGCTTGTATCACTTAGCAGCTCTTGGTCTATTAGGTAAAAATTAATATCCTGTCAATAGGGTAAAAAGATTAAACTCAGTCTTGTATGAAGTGAGATACCAGTGATGAGTCTGTAGGCACATGACACGCGGATCTAAATCCATTTGACCATTTGGTCCATGTTAGGAAATTAGCAGGCACAGTGCTCATGCCAGCAGTCTTCCTCACCGCAGAGAAATACTTCTGCCAGCATCTTCTGTGCAATACGAAAAGATCTTCTGCTGGCCCTTCTTTTACAATGAAAGTCTCTCTCTTCTGAGAACTAATACGATATTTCATTGGGGATGTGAGTCTTCTCAGTATGTGTATTTTGGGCATGGGGAGCCTAAGTATTACAAGACTACCACTTGGGACGGGGTGTGTAGTTTTTTTGTTCAAGGAACACTTTCTTTACAGGAGTGACACCAGACTGCATTCCCCTGTGAGCGTGGGGATACTGAAGCACAGAGAAGTGAGGGGACAGGTAGTTCTCAGGGCTCTAGTCCCAAACTTGAGAAGATCAAGGCAATACCAAATGTCTGGCAGCTCTGAAAACTGACAGCAGGGAGTGTCAGAGAAGCACCTACTATGGTTTAGTCCTTCCCCACTGCCTGTTATTTCTTTTAATGACATGAGTGTTCTTGTAACAGCTCTCTTTGGCAACTGATCTCATCGCTGCATGGGGTAGACGGGGCTGTGGTGAGAGTACCCGTTTGTGCTAAGGCAGGCACGGTATAAATGCTGTGCAGCAGTGCATGCCATTTGCTGAGGCTTGTTATTGTCTGCGTGTGCTTCTGGCAGGGCTGTAGGGAGCATGAAGTACAAAGTGGTGGAGCCCTGTAATTTTTTTTTTTAAATTTTGCTTGCTTTAAAATAGATTCTACCAGGAGAATGTCATTCCAGGGTGGGTAACCGATACTGTCCTGCAAGTTTCAAATAAAGAAAAGGGAAAGAAGTGATGAGATGGAGAAAAGAATAATTTCTGCCTCTCCTAGAGGGGCCCAGATCTTGATTTTTCTTTTTTAAAGATTTCATCTTTGTTTAAGTGAGCCAGATGGGCATATTGGAGTAGAGTGGCTTGCTCTATTTTAAGACTTTTTTGAAAAAAGGAAAATGTCTTGTGTGAGAATCATTGTGGGAAAGGCAAAGGGTCCCTGGCAGAGTGGTCAAGCCCAGCTTTGGCAGGACATGAAGAATGCTGAAGGAGGTCTGTAGTGAGGTAATGATCATTCTGGTCTGTCGAGGGGCTTGGCAGAGCTGCAGGATGGTGCCCATATATCCTCTGGAGCCAGGCAGAAGAGGAGCAGAGAGGAGGATGTAGGCCTGTCTGGGGGGATGATGCTGTGGGAGTGTTGTGTGTTCCATAAGATGTCAGAGCTGGTGATTGTATTAGTGCCTCAGGGCTTTTGGGAGCTCTAAATTGTTCATTGAACCAGAAGAACAGTTGAGACAGCATGAAAAGCGGCAGTCACCAGAAACATTGGAGGCTGGAAGAGGCAATGAAGCAGTGTTTGTGCCAGTTCCACTTATGGAGCAGTCTGTGCACCCATGAGGAGGGAAGGAAACTTGTGGTGCTTGGGCACCTCCTGGAATGAGTGTTCATGCATTAGGCTCGTTGGACTGTGTAATAAACACCAGCACCACAAACAAACAAAGGTAGTTCCTGTGTCACATTTGAATGCTAGAATTAATAACAGCCCTGTAACCTTGAAAAGCTCTTGTGTTCATACAGTCTTCATGCAGACACTGGATTACCTCTGTCTGTGCTTCAGGGGCTTCTGCTTGGCATCTCCAGTCTTGATCTTGTTCTGAAGCGTTTCCTTATAAATGGTAGTTGGTTTTATAGTGCTGCAAAGAAAAAACTCACCTTGTTTCTGATCTGGACATAACTTGCCAGCCCTTTGAGCTGGGAGGGCTGTGTGCTTATATTGGGCAGGAGGGGGTACCTGAGTGCAGCAGGTGCTAACCTGCAATAGGTGCTTGAGATTGGGATTGAGTTATGTCTCCACCCCATCACAGACCACAGTAGCATGGATTTCATGCCTTGTAGTTTTCCAGGTGATTATTTGTCTATCTCCATTCTTCAAATGCTTTGGAGTTTTGAAATCTGCTATACATACTCCAAAAAAAAGACGGGGGCCAAGAACGGGCAATGAGGCTCCAGCAATGTTACACATTGCTGATCCTGCATACTGGTTGTTGCTGGACTGCACGTAGGCAAAGCTGAACAGTGAGTTGGGGGCTGAAGGTCAAATACATGCCTGTCACAAACAATTTGAGAAGCTTTCCCAGGTATTCTCACCCTCCTTCCTGCTTTGTATTTGTTACTGTTGCAGTCCTCTGTGTGTGCAGCAGTTTATAAAACCACTTACAATGCAAGTGGTGTTGGAACTGACTGATCAAAATGTGACTGGGATCAAGGTAATAATTCTTAGCTTATGTAAATAATGAAAGTCTGCTGGCATTATACAGTCTGAATTGTTGAGTTCTTTTCCATGTCTAAATCTAAAATTATCTTGTATATGTTGACTGAGCAGGCTGTCGGGTAAAAAAAATTAATATTACATTTAATATATGACTGTTTGGTGGTAGAATATACAGTTGGACTTTCTGTTCCCTTGGTGCTCCTAAACTGTTAGGTGTTTGAGTTTCCTGGTGTGCAGGAGCTCTGACAGCTGCAGATGGCAGGATTAACTCCTTGACGTACGGTTGTGCAATAGATAAGACAGCGTGGAGAGGGGGAGTGCGCTACACTAATCTGCCACAAAGACTTAAAAATCAAGGGCAAGCTCTGACATGTGATTACTTTTTTCATTTCCCATCAATGCATGGAGTGTTGGGAGTGGGAAAAACAAACTCACACCATGGGGAACCTGACACCAGACATGTTAAAGAATCCAAGGAAATCTGCCAGGAAAAGAGAATTGATCAACAGGTAAAATAACCTAGTGGAAATTTTGCTGTGGTCCTAATGAGCTCTGAGTAAGGTTCAGAGTAAATACTTGATGAAAACTCTGATCGGAGCAGTAAAGAACCTCTCTAGAAACTCTGTTCCTGCTTTCCTTTACACTGGTGTGTTCTTACGCTGTTAGGCATTGCCTGACTACTCGTGCCTGTGAATGTGTAGAAGGTGATGCCAGGGTTCACTGAGCTTTTTCAGCACAGGGGCAGAAAAAGCACACATGCCTCACCTCAAAGGAAAAAGCTATTAGCCAGCATGGATATATAAGCTCATAACAGTGTCTGCAGTCAAATGCAGTCCTTTCAGAGCATTTGTGTTTATCTGTAGATCAGTTTTTCAACATTGATGCTAAGGTGTGGAATATGAGCAATGATCAGAGCTCTTTTGCCTGGAGAAGATGACTGTGAGAAAATAGGAGCTGATGAAGTTTAGTAAAATATGGTTGCCACAGAGGTGAAGAGAGATGAGGCTTGTTCCCCGTCTCTTCCAGTGAGATAAATGGAAGAAATCAAATTAAACTAGAAGATGCTGGGTTCAGGATGGGCAAAGATCCCTTTCAGGGAAAGGAGAGTTAAGCTTGCACATGGGCTTCTGAATTTCTGGTACCTGCATGGGCTTTAAAGCAACTGGTCAGATCTCCCAAAATAAAAATACATTGGGGCTACTAAATGCACCCGCTCTGTACTTGGGCATTCATCACTGGCCCTCTTGGACTTGTGGTACTGGCTTGCATGAAGCTTTGGTCAGGCCTGGTATGTTCTTAGCCCAGTGGTGCTATTTACTAGTGGTAAAGCTTTACTCTCAAATCCAAGCCCTCAAAGTGCCTTCTGTTAAAGCTCTACAAGGTTTTTGTGTGTAGCTTCTGCTGATGCTGGCAGGAGCACTGCTTGCTCACTGAACAGAGCGAAAGGCAAGGGGGAGCTGACCATGGCTGTTCTCAGTGTGCATTATGTTAGGCTGCCTGCATCTCTTGTGCATGTCACATCTTGGGGTTTCTGTTGTGTTTGCAACCCTGGCTTGAAATTGCTGGTGATGTTGTATCTCCTAATTTGTGCAGATGCTTTAATCATGTCTACTGCATAACTGGGCAGCTGGATTTGTAATGCTATGGAAGGAACTTTTTTATTTAAACACATGGGCTGCTAATCTCAAATTATTTGAATGCCAATCAATAGTGCCTGTGGTATGTCAATTGCTGGGGAGCCTTGCAAAGAGGAGGTACTCAAATGAAAACCAGCAAAAGGATAGACGCAGCAGGCTTCCTGGAAATGTGCAGGAAGGATGTTGGAGGCTTTTCCTGTATTTATCTGTTCTGCTAGTTAGGCTTTGCACATGGCAGTAGTGTCTGTCCTTGCAGCAGTAAGAGGTACATAGACATGTGCTTTACAGCAGCAACGCTCTTGCCACCCTCTGTGTGCTGTGAAGAGCCTGCGAGGACACTGGATGTTTCCTCCAGCCCACGGTTTCAGTGACTTCTTTGTCTTCCGAAGCTACAGACACCTAATGCTGGAGATGGGGCCGAGAGGATGCCAGAGGCATAGCTAAGCAGCACCAAAGTGGAGTTTTTTTGTTTCTGTCCTAATCCCAGTCCCAAATACATTCATGCAATAATTCTGCTATTTGGCTATGTTAGCATAACGTTGTCACTGTGTTTCTAGTGCAATTTAAAAACTGAAATGAAAGTGTTAAGAATCTGACCTTGCACAGCTGCATTTAATATGATTCTATGGCAGGCCTGCTGGAATTGAGAGGAGACAATTAAAAGTATTTCAGGGGTACAAGTTAGGCTTTGGGCTTTTTCTTCTGTTCTGTCTGTATCATTCTTGTAACTGCTGAAAACTGCTAAATCTTCCCAGTCTGTTTTGCAGTCTGATCTGCCATGGAATTAATTGGTGAGGAAAAAAGAAGATGGAAAGAAATTTGTCCACTGTGTGTGGTAGGAGTTTGCTGGCAGTGCTATCTCTAAGGTAAAGTATAGAAGTGTAACACATAGCCTTTCTGTCAGATACGAGGCATCTGCGCTGTTTCTGACTTCAAGACAGGGCATGCAGGTTTTGTCTGGAAAATAAGGGCTATGGCCAAGACTCGAAATGTTGGCTACTGTAGTGCTAGGGGGGAGAGGAGAGAGAGATTATGGTTAAACAAGCAAACAGGGCAATAATATAGTAGACAATAGAAATGCTGGCTCCACAAGCCTGGAAAAAGGGTAACCTGGACCCAAGTGGCTGGGAAGCAACTGTTTGGAGGCTGGGTGCAAAGCAGAGGCAGCAATCGATTGCAGGGCAGGGACTGATTGGATTACCTAGCACTGGTATTGAAAGGCAAAACTCATCACCAGTTATTTGTGCACTGCCTGAAAGAAAATAAGGTGGGGCAAGCCTTTTTTTCTTCCTCTCTGTTTTGTAGTCTTGCCCAGGATCAGGCACTGGGGGTTCCTTAGAGGCTTGAACCTTCTTCCTGCCCCTTTGTCCCAGCAAAGGATGTGACTGGTTAATGTCCCAGTGTCACCCTTCCTTGAGCCTGGAGTTTTGCTTTTCTGGGTTTGGGCACGTGATCATGGGAAGCCAGAGCATCTTGTTCAGTGCTTCAGGGAGAGCTGAGCTTAGAGAATCGAGTTGTCCCATAGTAACCCTTGACCTAGGGAAGAGAAGCCGCCTGCTACATCCCCCATTCTTCCCCTGCCCTGCCATGATGTGCCATACCAGTCATGTGAGCTGCTGCAATGATAGATTTCCTCCCTACAGTGCATGACAGGACTTTTGCAGTGGTTCAGGTCTGATTAAATGCTATGGCTGGTTTGTCAGAGTGATGGTGTGTAATGTACTGTCTTGCTCAGTCTCTCCACCACCAAACTGGAGGTAAGGAATGCCCTTCAGTTTCATTGTGTCTATGCTCCTGCTCTTGGCTAGCTTAATTAGTCACAGACTACTAGTGTTAGGTGGAGTTGCATAGGACTGGATTTCGGCCCATCCTGCAGGGGGTTGGAGGGAGTAGGAGGCTGCCCAAGCTAGCTAACAGACCAGTGGTCCCCATGGTGAAGCCATTAAATGGACCTCTGATGCTCGGTCTCTGCATGCTGCAAAGTCTTGGATCATGTGGTCTTCTGCCCAAACGCTCCTTCTCACCTGACACTTGTTCCTAAAGCAGACTAGAGCTTTTTGTCCTCGCCTGTGTTTCTCTTGCCATTCTGTTTTCTTCTGTTCAGTGGCTTATTCCAAAATTCAAGCTGTGTCTGTTTATTCCTTGTAAAATTCCCATGTGTACATCCAAAGGTAAGTTTCTATCATGCTTGCATCTTTAATTTAGCAGCCACATACTCCTCCCTGGGTATGTACTCTGGGCCAAACTGGGCAGTGGGGTGGCTGATGCAGTTCCACTGATTTTATGTGTATTCTACAATCTGTATGTGCCTGGGACCAGTTATGGATTTGCTATTTGCAAACACATGTAACTTTTAAGACCATGTCAGTCAGGCCACACAGGTAGGCCTCTGTGTGTCACCAAATGTTATGTATATCTGCTGTAATTTGCTTCATAGAATCATAGAATTGTCTGGGTTGGAAGGAACCTTTAAAGGTCATCCAGT
>NW_009258495.1:452-7903 GCF_000687185.1 Egretta garzetta | reverse complement strand
ACCTTAAGGGTCAAAAGACCCCAGATGTAAAATAGCTTACATGCATAAAAATTGGGCCTTGTTGTCTAGCTTGCTGTTGCTTTGCTAAAGTCAGTAGTGTCTAGCTTGGAGGGGTTTTTTTTTTCTCAAAACGTAGTATAGTTACTTAGTAAATTTAGAACCCTATTCAAGGACGGGAAGAATCGGGAGGGGATGAAGCAAAAAGATAATAACGGTTTGCCAAGGTTGCCAGACTAGAAGGAATGAGAACTAATTGATGTAGGAAGATTTGTGGCTCCTTACGAAGGACAGTTTTTTGATAAGAACCAGGTGTTTACCTCAAGAGCTGGTCTACACGGACCCTGTGGTTTGAGCAAGAGCCAAGGAGCAACTGAGTCTGCGCAAGAAGAGAAGCCATCAGCCTTCATCCCCATGACCCCCGATGACCACCACCAGGAGGCATTGAGCAAGCGCAGTGGGGAGGGACTTATGGAGATGACCTCCTGAAGCTAATTTTAATACAAAGCAGAGACAGGTTATGCATATGTATAGGCATATTGGGAAACTTCATGCATATGTAATACTTTGCTGCATATAAACAGGACAAGTTGCCGCTTGAAGGTATGCACGTTAGGTGGAGGATCCCCCCTGCATCCAGCGCCGTGAATAAAGAATGCCTGCCTTTTTCCTGATTTCGGTGACAAGATTGCCATGAATCATTTACTTTTAAGAAAGCGAACTATTTCAGTGACAATAGAATGGTTTGGGGTGGAAGGGAACTTTAAAGGTCATCTAGGCCTCAATTCAAATGATTTCACCTCAAAAAAAGAAACTTTTTGAATTAGAGATTAACTGTTCATGTAGTGCTAGCCAAAAAAAAAATCTCATTTGTTTAATGAGTAAAAAAAAAATCCATTCAAAAGAATCAACCTAAAATCCCTTTCTAAAAACAAGGGGAAAGTAATTTTTACATTGCTATCAGAAAGTCAGACGAACTTCTGATCTTACACTTGTGGAATTGCCTCAGATGTAGATGTCTATTTCACAGCAAAATGATATCCTTTCCTGACCAGCCCATCTAATGGGTATGTTTAATTAGGTAACTTATTTGGGATCATAGCCTTGTGCGATTTCCAAAAATTGCTCTCTTAGCTCCAGTATCCCACACACCTGAGTTTGAATCATTGCAAATATTCTAAGTCATCTGACAAAAGTCACCTGGGGAATTTCTTCACAATGCTGTGTGAAACTGAGACGTAAACATGAACCCAGAGGTATCCCTGAATTTTTTTTCGCCTCAACTTAAGGCAAAACACTACTACCTCCTGGAAGAACTCAGAAGTTAATGTTAATCATATGCCAACATCATTAACCTAAAACACTGATGATGCTGTCTCATTTCCCACTGTTCCCAGTCTCCCTGCTCCATCTTCACAAGCACCCTGTTGGGAAATAATCCTGGATTCATTTTCTTTCAGCTTTCACTCCTTCCTCCACTCTTCATCTAGAATTTATGTTCATGCTCCATAAAGGTAGATCTATTCAGAAGCACTAAGCAGTGGACACTGCTCCCACCTTCGCACCTTCAAAGCCTGTCCTTCTCCAGATCTTACTCAGCTGGTTGACTTTAAACCTAATCCCTTTCCCAAACACAAATTTACTGTATCTTTCAGTTTCACACTCAATGAGAAGCATTGCAATAAATTTCTGCCTACCAGCTGCATATTCCAATGGTTCCTCATCCAAAATATGTGGGAAAGCTGGCTACCAGAGGATGGCACACAAAGATATTTGAAATTTCATTCCATCTTTTCAGGTTTCTAAAGCATTTTAAAATATAACTGAGGAAAGGAAAGAGAGTTACCATGCATCAGAACAAGTTTGGTTCCCCTTTCAAATACAATTTTTCTAGTTCCTGACTGCTCACACTGTAATGTCAGTGTTTAAAAATATTGAAGGGGACTTTACTTCCGGATTTTAAAACCAAAATATCATGGCATATTCCCTTAGGCTGATTGTTAGAAAATTTTATTTCTAAGCCACTAGTTGGAATAACCTCCATATCCTATTTTAGAGATGCAAAAATCAAGTCTGAAAACTTTAATAGCCAGGAACTCTATAAAAGCACTAAACTTTTTATGTAGCATTCAGCCTTGTGTGAACTGCTTGCAGTGCTCCATGTATGGCTGCACCATGCCATGACTATTAAACCCATGTGAACATTACCATCTTCCCTAGCTGTTCTCTCCTGTAGTGGGTCAGTGCCACACCACAGCCAAGCACTCCTTGGATTCCAAGACAGCATCTCTATTCCAACTGGGTTTTGTCAAAGGAAGCTGAAAAGAGGTTGGAACATAGAATAGAATCATGGAATCATAGAATCATTTAGGTTGGAAAAGACCTTTAAGATCATCAAGTCCAACCGTTACCTTAACCCTGCCATCCCACCACTAAACGCTGTCCCTAAGCACCTCGTCTACCCATCTTTTAAATACCTCCAGGGACTGGGAATCAACCACTTCCCTGGGCAGCCCCTTCCAGTGCTTGACAGCCCTTTCTGTGAAGAAATTTTTCCTAATGTCTAACCTAAACCTGCCCTGGCACAATTTCAGACCATTTCCTCTCATCCTATTGTCCATTACCAGGGAGAAGAGGCCAACCCCCACCTCGCTACAGCCTCCTTTCAGGTAGTTGTAGAGGTCAATAAGGTCTCCCCTCAGCCTCCTCTTCTCCAGACTAAACAACCCCAGTTCCCCCAGCCGCTCCTCATAAGACTTGTGCTCCACACCCCTCACCAGCTTTGTGGCTCTCCTCTGGACATGTTCCAGCAACGCAACATCTTTCTTGTAGTGAGAGGCCCAAAACTGAACACGGTATTTGAGGTGGGGCCTCACCAGCACCAAGTACACGGGCACGATCACTGCCCTGCTCCTGCTGGCCACGCTATTCCTGATACAAGCCAGGATGCCAACATGCTTCCATGAAAGTCCTTAGTCCACCTACCCAATGAACAAATGATTTGCCAGTCCTGGTGTTAATATGGAACAGGAAGCTCAAACTTACTTGGTGTAACAAGAAGTTGGGTCCCAGTTCCAAATGTGTTTCACATATGCCTGATAGGCACACTGGTGTCAACCTCTACAAAAATGTAAACAGTTTTTCCCAACACATACTGCAACCAGGTCAATAGATATTCCGGAGCAGGGAATAACTTAAGGAAGCAATGACAAAACACGTTGATTTAAGTCACAATCAAAGTACCAAAGAAATCTACTAGAAAATTATCAGGATCAGAAACAGGGAGAGCAAATTAAAAACTGTTCATTAATTCACTGGTTATGACTGTATTTTGCCTTTCAGGGCAATACTAGAAACAATCTGTGTTTTTCCATCTGTAACATCACCTAAAATTCCTGTTCACTGTGCTGTGTAGTTAGAGCCGCAGCCTTTCAGTCCAAGCTTTCTCCTGAATGTTTCACCGTTTACCCACCTGTCTTGATCACCAGCAAGGTTTCTTCCGCTAATGTCAGCTTGTATCCTCCCCCACCCCCATAGTTCACATGACCCAGGAAACCTTTGCAAGACCCCTTTGACCTTGGTTACAGTTATCTTCTTACAGGTTTCCATGGCACATTGTGACTCTGTCTAGACCTTAGAGCAATCTGAGCCTTGTAACTCCATTACTTCAGGATTCATGTACTCCCACTTAGATATGCGGTAGCATGAGCAAGCATTAAGTATGGTCTTGTAGCTGCAACAGCTTGGCAAATCCGGATTCAAGTCCCTGTTGCAAAGAGAATCCACTTGCAGTACTTGTGGATAACACAGTGTCTGTTCATCAGCCCGGTTCCCATTCCAACACTAATGTTAAAGGTGTTATAAGTACATTCTTTGGTGGGATTCTGCTACAAGCAAAGATCAGCTAGAATGGCGATAATCACTGTAAGTGGATATTTTCTAAGTCATAGAACCATAGAATGCTTTGGGTTGGAAGGAACCTTTAGAGGCCATCCAGTCCAACCCCCCTGCAGCGAACAAGGACATCTTCAACCAGATCAGGTTGCTCAGAACCCTGTCCAACCTGACCTTGAATGTTTCTGGGGATGGGGCTTCTACTACCGCTGTGGGCAACCTGTGCCAGTGTTTCACCACTCTCATAATAAAAAACTCCTTCCTTATATCTAGGATGAATCTCCCCTCTTTTAGTTTAAAATGGGCACCATTAGTCCTATCACAAAAGGCCCTACTAAAAAGTCTGTCCCCATCTTTCTTATAAGCCCCTGTTAAGTATTGAAAGGCCACAATAAGGTCCCCCAGAGCCTTCTCCAGGCTAAACAACCCCAACTGTCAGCTTTTCCTCATAGCAGACGATCCTTCTGATCATTTTTGTGGCCCTCCTCCGGACCTGCTCCAACAGGTCCATATCTTTCTTGTACTGAGGACCCCAGAACTGGGTGCAATGCTCCAGGTGGGCTGTCACCAGAGCAGAGGGGCAGAATCACCTCCCATGCTTCTTTTGATGCAGTCCAGAATGTGGTTGGTTTTCTGGGCTCTGAGTGCACATTGCCAGTTCATGTCCAGCAATACAGATATTACAGCCATTCTTCTATTTCAATGCATTTTCATCTGACTTCTATCATCCATGACTTTGCTTGAGGCCAATGGAAGTGGCATGGATTTACCCTTAGGAGAGAACAAATCCACATGATTTACTTGGCAGAAGAGCAAAACCAGGCTTTGTCTTAGCGTTCCAGAGGAATGCAATTGATGGAAAATCACTGAAAGCACTGTGCCTGCCTGCAGCAGCCTCAGGGAAGCTGCTTGGAATGAATTTCACTCATTAAGGTGAGACCTCAGGCTGCTATGCCTTTGACAGCTGCCATTTCCCAGATCTTGGTGTGTATTTACAACAATCATGCAAATTAGGCAAAAAATCAGGTTAAATGTACCTGGCAAAACCAGAAGACTCATCCCAGATACTAATGTGAGCTTGTAACTGCTTCCATAGTCACACAATAGCACAGACCTCTACAATATCCAGAGTGGTATTGAATGGAACCTTCAACAATCAAATACTCCACAAGAAATCCTATCTATCTCTATGATTAGACAGATCCATCTATCTAGGACTTTTATTCCAACTGACTTTCTTTTCATATTGTGTTTTGCATCTTTCAAATTTCTAAACACATGTTCCTTAATATTCCCCTCCACCATATTTATCCCATTGCTTCCAGAAAGCCACCTGCATCACAAGTTCTATTTTTCATCTCATTCCTTGTTTATTTAGTCTGCCAGTCAGATTCCTCTCTCAAAAATTAGGTTTTTTACTGTTACTTCACAGCTCACCTAGTGATTGATGGCATAGTACAAATTGCACCACCCCATTCCCTTGGATTTGCCATCTGAATTAGTCAAGAGTGATTCCAGAGCAAATTTGCCATTTAGCTTTTAAGTAGAAAGCACACTTTTTGGTATACAATCTCTTTGTGACAGGGGGACCATTGCTTATTCTGCTGTTAAATGCTGGGGCTTCAGCATGCGTTCAGGAAGCTCTAAGGCTCTACAGCATGACCAGAGCAAGATCCAGAGCAGTTGCCTACAGACATAACGGTAATGGTAAATCTGGGGACATGTACGTGCACTCAGGCAGAGCCTTGATTTATAGCTCATTTACTTTGCTGATAGCTCCATATAAACTTGAGATTCTTACTTTTCTCAGATATTTTTGATCAGGGTCAGGAGGGACATTTGAAATGTGAGGAATTTCCCCAGACATTTTCAGAATGAACAGGTTCTTTATATTGCTGTGGTTTTTAATTTTCAGAACAAAAACCTCTTGAAATTATCTTAACAATCACTACCATTTTAGGAAATGAAAGCGTTACTTTTCAAGAGTAAACCCAAAACATTTAGACATTAAATGCTCCTAAAAATATCCTTAAGACATTTGGAAAAATTGATACATTTACAAAAAATTGTGTCTCAGGATCTCCCTTCCATCCTTTCCCTTTTCCAAAGAGTTTCAGACAAGAGAACAGGTGTGGGGTTTTGGGGGGGCTTTTTTGCAGACACTTGTGGCAGCAACCGTCAAAGCAAAAATTTTTTTACGCTCTTTTGTTCAGAGAAAATTATTTTATGGTCAGGGTCACCTTTCCACCTGTCCACAAAAGTCATTCAGTAATCGACTTGGCTTCTTGGCCTCTTTCCTCGCTGTCTGGGTATCTATCCCACCCCTAGCTTTTAAGACTTGTCACACTGTTCTTCAACAGGTCTAGAGCTTCATTTCTAAAGTGCTCCAAGCTTCACATGGATGTTGAAGGCCAAGGTAATTTCACTCAACACTGGCTGTATCACTGGCTGTGATACAAACTTACTATCATTCTCAAGGACAAGCTTGCTTCCTGAGCTTCCACTATTTATATAATGCTTCACAATATGACAGAAACCCACTCCCTACTATTACAGTCATACTGAGGATCTCCAAAGCAAAGACCCAATATGTGCTTGTATTTTGTATCCGCATAAAATTAGGAATCTTGTTTTCTTAAAGTCTTGGCACCCACATACTAGAAAAGGTCTTTTTACCTGCTACTGCTTTATGAGACAAGTCTCACCATTCTGCATTTTGCTGGTCCATGCTGGCTTCCACCATTTCCCTTTGCTTCTCCTCTACATGAGGATTTTTGATTTAGGAGCCCACTTCCTGTCAACTTTCCAAGAAAAACCCTCTTGCATGCATAAAACTTCTGCTAGTTCATCATCAGGAATAAAGAGGGGAAAATATACATGCAGCCATGGAAATTGCTTGCTGAAAATTTGCCAGCTGAAAATTTGTAGTCCTATTCCTAACATTCTGTGGAGTGACAAAATAGGCAAAATACCTTGCAAAGAAGTACCTCCAAGAGGAATCATATCTGAGAATTCAGACATACCTGGAGAAACAGTGAGTTTGGTTCCAGCTCCAAATGTAAGTTTGCCATAACTCGCAGTATTACACCATGACACCATGCTTTGCAAAATTGTGCACTGGTATGCTGGATTGAGACTTGAAAACATGGCAATGCAAGATCCATACTGGAATAATCTAACCAATGTTATTGGCCATGTCCCCAGCACATATAGTGAAATAAACACTGTCTTCGGCCATATTCCTCTGCCTGCTTAATCATTCCTGACACTCCCTAGCTTAGCTATTGTCCACCACTTGGCGAGTCATCAGGTTATTCTTTCCTTTGCCTCCACACAATAGCAGCCTCTCTCAATCAGTGTGTGCATCCACAACTTTACAGATAGTGTTTAGAAGCTTTCTGACCACTACTGTTGAGTCTGATCAGTCTATTATCTATCTATCTGCTCTGTCCTCTTCCAACGCCCACCCTCCTTTGCAAGCTGCACTTCATGTTGTATTAATTAATACTTGCTGGGATCCACTGTTGGGGGGGGGGGGGGGGGGGGCACCAGCAAAATAG
>NW_009258495.1:0-355 GCF_000687185.1 Egretta garzetta | reverse complement strand
GCAGTGATCTTTATACAGCTATATATACACAAGCAAGCACTCTGTAAGTGTAATATACAGACATTGTCCATAAATCAGAGCAGCAGAGAACCTGTGTAGCCCTAGATGGCAATAGAACCTGAATAGTATCACTATAGGCTGAAAAGAATCATGCAGAAACATCAAATATCAGAATCAGAATTGAGGCTATGCATTCACAAGTGTGCATCTGAGCTAGGATGCTCACCAAAAGAGCCCCATAACCAAACCACAGAAGGAAACCTGCTGGAGCCAAACTTGGCTAATTCAGCCAAGAGTGTCTAAGTGCATCCTACACATGCAACTCCAAAGGTGTACCTGTTCCCACCGGCACTCA
>NW_009258494.1:0-251 GCF_000687185.1 Egretta garzetta | reverse complement strand
TTGGGGACAGTGACAGCTCCCCTGGGGACAGTGCCAGCTCCATGCCACCCATGGGGACAGTGACAGCTCCCTTGGGGACAGTGCCAGCTCCCTCCCACCCATGGGGACAGCGCCAGCTCCCTTGGGGACAGCGCCAGCTCCCTTGGGGACAGTGACAGCTCCATGCCACCCATGGGGACAGTGCCACCTCCTTTGGGGACAATGCCAGCTCCCTCCCACCCTTGGGGACAATGCCAGCTCCCTTGGGGACA
>NW_009258493.1:569041-589550 GCF_000687185.1 Egretta garzetta | reverse complement strand
GTCTAGCAGAGCCTTTCCTCATTCCTGCAACTGCCTGGCCCCAGGCTCTTCTTTCAGGGAGGGTTTTCCTTCCTCTCCCATCCCTGTTGCTGCTACAAACCACCTCCTGGCTTTGACCACATTCCTCACTCTCCATCCTCCACTGGTGTTTGGGGTCAGGCTGGGGCACAGAGCTCCCTCCTGGGGCCAGCTCCCCGCTCCCCTAACCCAAAGGATTCCACGCTCTCCAGGTGAATCTGTCCTTCTCGGAGCCGAGGGCTCTGGTGGGCTCACAGCTCCACCTGAAGGTCCAGGCTGCCCCAGGGTCACTGTGTGCCATCCATGCCGTGGATCAACACACACAGCCCTCCGGTGCCAAGCGCAAGCTCAGCTCCAGCATGGTGAGTCTGGAGTAACCCCAGTGCTGGGCTGGTTCTGGGCTGGACTGGACTTGCTGGGGCATGGGGACAGCAGTTTCTTTGCACTGCCACTCATTTCAGGGGAGGATGTTAGGGATCTTGGGGGAGCTGCCCCTGCGGGATGAATGTCGGGTGTTTGGGAGCCCCCAGCGAGCCCCTGCCACCACCCATGGATCTGAGGGCTTTGCAGGGGATATCGTGCTTTGCTGACCAGGGGGGGTGAGCCACAGAATCGCTCTGTGGTGCCTCCTGGGGTGGAAATCTTGAAAACAGGGTGCAGGGAGTGGGAAGCACCCCCTGCTCTTGGGGAGAAGAGAGATGGGGCAGTGATGGGTCCCAGCGGAGGGGCTGGCGCGGGGCAGCATCGCTGCCATGACTGGGGAGGTGCAAAAGCTGCGGGGTGATGCCAGGGGCAAAAGGGCTTGGACCTGGGCCAGGGGCATTTCATGTCTTTCTCACCCAAAGTTCACGTGTTCAGTTTAGGTCTATAACTTACTGCCAACGTTCTCTGAAGATGGCTATCCTCCCGAAGCTGAAGAACCTGCTTCCCCTCACTGTCAGACAAATGGATTAGGAATCACGATCCTACAAGTTCCACCCATTAACTGTTTTGATGTGCCAGGGGAGAGCTGGGCAAGTTGCTTGTACACCCTGGGGCGCTCGGAGGCACTGGTGTCTGACATCCAGCCTGGCTCCTACAGCCTGGTTAAGGTACGAGACCTCCAGCCCCACCTCATGCTCCTCTTCCTCCCAGGGAGGATTGTTCAGGGTGCTGGGGGCACCCAGTGCCTCACCCAGCCCACGGCTGTGCTCATGAACCATGCTCTTACATTGCCCAAATAACATGCCCTGCCCCTCGCTTTGCCAGCCCGGGACAGACATGTGAAGTGCGTCTGTCAGTCCAGGCACAGCGGCATTTCACAGGGAAGGGGCTAAGCTCTGCTTTTCCCATCGCAAATCTGGACTTGGAGGAAACGGCATAGACTGGCCTGGCATTCCCTTGCTTTTTTAGGGGTGTGTGTCTCCCCGCTTGCAGCAAACCCAGGGGTCAGGGCTGTTTGGGAATGGAGCAGATTCACCAGATCTTTCCCAACAGTCCCTGGTGCAGATATTCCTCTCCTGTGCTCCCGCTGCAGCGCGGTGGGGGGGACCTGATCTTCGGGAGCTCTGTTCTGGCATGGGGCTTTAAGTGCATGCTGATTCCTTGCTTCAGAGCTGGGTGGGAAGGTGTTTTGGTACCTCTGGGCTTTAACGTAGTGCTGTTCCCTCTCACGTGCTGTGTTTCAGGATGCAGGTTTGAAAACAGTCACCAACGCTCAGCTGGGCTGCGCACTAGACATCCAGTTCCAAAGTTACCTAGGCAAGTGGTGAGAACCTGTGGCGGGCTCCATGCTGGCTGCAGAAGGGTGGCTGGGGATGCCCCCCCACTCCTTTCCACCCTGTCTGGCAGCGTGTGCAACCCGTGCCCCTGTTTGCAGGAGCCGGCCTGGAGGAGAACAAGCAGGCAGGTGTCATGCAGGACATAGGGATGCAGATGGGCTTCCTGGGGACGTGGCTGTGGGAGCTGGTCCCTGTGGGGTGAGTAAGGAGCCCCAGCAGAGCTCGAGCCAGGGCGCTGCCCTTACTGCATCAGCTTCACCTCTGGGTGTAGAGCCCAGACCCCTGGTTCAGCGTCTGTGTATCCAGGAGTGACGCTGAGACACGTCCAGCCCTTGGGCCTCAGCACCGACCCCGGCAGTCTGTCCTGTAGGCAGGGGATGCTGTAAGAGATGAGAGCACTGATGGTACCTCTGCATATCTCCAAGCGTGTGATGGCCACCAGTGGTCCCCAGGACCTAGGGGAAGGGGGTTGGCATGCTCCTTGCGCTGGCTGTACCCATCAGACCCAGCCTGCAAGGTCTGTCCGTCTTCTACTGTCCTGCAGGGAGGGGGGCTCTGCGGAGGTGACGGTGACAGTGCCCGATGCCATCACTGAGTGGGAATGGGGGTGGAGGGAGCCGTGGCCGTGGTCCGGCAGGTTCAGGTGACACTGGCAGAGTCGGCGGAGCTGGAGGTGTCGGTGGGCACAGACGAGGCATACAGTGGTTGCATCTGCGCGGACGAAGTCAAGACATTCCAGTGGAGTGTGCAAGCCACCAGCCTGGGTATGGAGGGGACGGCAAAGGGCTGGGGAGGCAGAGGAGAGCCCAGCAGTGGGACCCCTTGCAAAACTCCTCATTGTCATGGCTTTTCTGATCCTTTCCCCCCCCTCCTCCCAGCTCCCTCTCCCTTCCACTGTCTCCCCTTTTCCTTCTCCACTCTCCAGCCTCTTCCCCCCATTCCCCGGTCCCATTGCACCCTCCTCCTTCCCTGGCTCCCCGGGATGGCTCTGAGCTGGAGCCAGCCCCACAGGCAGTGTCACAGCCACGTCCCCCATCTGCCTCTGCAGGGGAGGTGAATGTCACTGTCATCACCAAGGCCCTGCACTCTGAGAAGCTCTGTGGCACTGAGATGCCCGTGGTGCCAGCCCAGGGGAATGTGGACACTGAGACAAAACTCCTGATGGTGCAGGTGAGCAGAGTGAGGTTGGTGGGCTTGCACCGTCCCCTTTCTGGGAGCAGAGCTGCACCCAAAGCACGTTTCCCCGGTGCAGAGCAGAGCATCTCCCCATTCCTTGGCCAGGCTGGATGGTGCTTGTGGGTGCTGCAAGGTGCGGGACGAGCACCAGCATCCAGAGCAAGGGGAGAGTCTGTGTCCATGCTTAGGCACTGCCAGTGGGATGGCGCCTTCCCTTCCCTTTTGGGGTGAGATTGGTAGATTTGAGGCCACTGGCTGTGTGACATTCAGCTTGCTCCCCTCAGCACACCGTGCACGGGGCTGCTCCAAGGAGTGCCTGGCTTGGCCCGGGTGGCTCAGAGCCCTCCCGGCCCATCAGAGCCGATGGGCTGCTGGTGGGGATGGGTTCCAGGTGGGGCATTTGTTGGAGGAGGGAGGAGACATTTCTGGGACAGAGAAGGGCAGGCTGACTCAGATCCTGATCTCATGCATGCTGTATTCCTGGTTTTAAAGCCTCCAAGACCGATGTGAAGGAAAATCGCAACTGCTTGGCTGTCCCTCTCCTCCTGACCCCTCGTACCCCACCAGATGGCCACAGTCTCAAGGGCTGGCAGCCTTTTCCCATCCCTTCGGCCCCTTTGCCTGACCTGGCAGGAGCCTGCAGCAACGTGTTTGAGGCAAGGATGCCGAAACCCAGCCCCGCTCCCCAGCCCGTGGGGGTCGGGGGCTGCCCGGGGAGCAGCCGCTTTGCTGCCCGCTGAGGAGCTGCGGTTTCCCGTGAGCTGATGCCAGCGCGATCCCTGTCCCTGTCCCCTCTCAGCCAGGCTGAAAAATGAAGAAAAATGCAAGTGGGATAAGGGAAGTGGAAGCAGCAAAATGTTTTTCTTGCAAGAAAGCTCCCTTTCTTCAGGCTCTTTCCCACCACCCCTGACTGAAGCCAGCCCCGTGTCCCAAAACACGCTTTGTATTAGGGGTTCAGTGCTCCTGTCTGCCTTGACGATGTGTACGAGGGGCTGTGCCTTCGCTTTGCTTCACTGAATAAAAAGCTTGAGATCAAACCAGAGAGAGCGTTCATTGCACGGGCAATAAGGCAGCAGAAGAAACAGCACAACATGGGGTCACAGAATCACAGAACGGCAAGGGTTGGAAGGGACCTCTGGAGATCATCTAGTCCAACCCCCCTGCTAAAGCAGGTTCTCCTAGAGCATGTTACACAGGACTTCATCCAGGCGGGCTTTGAATATCTCCAGAGAATGAGACTCCACAACCCCCCTGGGCAGCCTGGGCCAGTGCTCCGTCACCCTCAGAGTCAGTGGTGCCTGGGCAGGAGGGGCTGGGGGAAACACTCAGGCTCCTGCTCCAAAGTCACCAGCATCACCCAGTGACAAATCCCCCGGGCAATATTTCCCCTCAGCAGCCCCACAGGCACCGATCGGAGAGGCAGAACCTCCCTGCTATACCCAAATTGGTCTCCCCTTGGCCGTGCTGCGTGTGGCACCCACGGCATCCTGCCCCGTGACCTGCAGGGGCCGATGGCCCTGAGCTCCTTGTCACCTTGAACTGTCCCGGGGTGCCTGTCGGGCACTGACCCATGCCCATATCCTGGGACGGGCTCGGGGCTGTGCTGCTGCCTTGTGTCCATGGGGATGTTGGGGTGTCCATGGGGGTGGTGGGGTGCCAGCCTCCTCCAGAACCTGACGCCATCTGGGGCTGCTCCCGAAGGGCAGGGAGGTGAGCATGGGCCGGTATCCAGCAATACTCAAGCAAGGCAGGGATGGGGACAGCAGCCATGGTCAACCGAGAGCCCATGAGAAAGAGGTCGGCCCCATCCATGGCTTCCCACAGCCCTGCCTCTGCCGCTCCCCGCGTCCCCAGAGGGAAGGGGACTGCAAAACCCCGAAGCAGGGGATGCACTCAGGACACCATGTGGCTGTCGTGGAGCTGCCTCAACTTTCCTAAATTCCCACTGGGGCAGAAAGAAGCAGCTCAGCCCATGCCTTGGCTGGCGTCAGGCTCCTGGGCGCAGAGGAACAAGAGCAGGTGGAGCTGGCAAGGCAGCCCAACACCGTCCTGCTCCTGTGCCCATAACTGATTTGATGAAATTGGAGGAAACTGGGCAAAAAGACAGCCTGAGACCTGCAATCAGCCCACATAGCTACTGTTTGGCTAAATTTGAAATACCTGGCAACAAGCCCTTCCGAGAAATCGCCTCCAACTCAGTCTGTTCTCATGATGTGCTGCCTACTTTCAACTGGGGAACCCGTTCCCGTTCCCTCCTGCCATCATTTCCCAGAAAAATAATGTGTGGGTGGGTCCTGCCCCCTGGTTCTGAGCCTCTGTAGCCTATGGGAACCTTTCCGCAAATTGCAAAAATCTGTCAGAGCCTTGAACCCAGGAGGCTCCGGGCAGACGGTAAACATTGCCATGGCTATATCTGCAGGTCCCTGCTGGATCCTGCTGCCAATCCTTGTTTGCTCTCGCTGGATGGGAAGCAAAGATCTCATTCCAGAGCCTGCAGCAGAGCAGACGTAGGTCTGCAGCAATCCAACACCTGGAGAAGGAGGCTGTGGCTGTCCCCGACCTCCGCTTGCAGCTGGAGCCATGAGGTTTGCAGCTCCACTGCCTGTCCTGCTGCTCCTCGTCCTGCACCTCGCAGCTGGGGCATCTGCAGCGCTGTAAGCCCTCTCTGTGTCTGTCTGTCTGTCTGTCTGTCCAGGCCTGCTGGAAGGGCATTGGCTCCTTGGAAGTATGCAGTGGGAGTTAATCCTTCCCGTGCATGTGATGGTTGGCCAGGGTGGAAACGCTCGTGGGTTGTCCCTGCCCGTGAGCATCGAGGAGCTGGCACCTGGGGCTGCTGGGGCTGGTGGCTCTGGGATGGTTTATTGTAGGTGCTGCCTCACTTGCCACCAATGTGGGGGCAGAGCCTTTGCTTTGCTGAGCTGAGAAGCCAAGGGGAGCCCAGAAGCAGAGTGGGGAGGCTGGGGGAGGTGGCCCCTGCACCCCAGCACAGGTTTCTGTGTGCCCAGGAGCTCCTCTGACCTCTGTGGGGTCTGTACTGGGTGTAGCTCATCCCCACACCTCTCATATCAGCACTTCTCCTTGCTAGGACTTATGTGGTCACGTCCCCAGCTGTGATCTACCACCCCTACACAGCGATGCTGTGGGTCCATCTCGGCGGCCTCCAGGAGCCCGTCCACGTGACCATCCAGCTGCAGAGAGTGGACAGGACCCAAAACATCACCCTGCTGGAGAGGAAGGTCCAGGAGCCTCATCTGTACCTGAACATCCCCTTCCCCGTGAGTGTCACCCCACGCACAGCCGTAGGCATGGATGGGGATGCCCTGGACACCCCGCTGGCTCCAGGCAGAGCAGTTCCCTACCAGCTCCCCTGAGCGTGGGATGGACCAGGCATGACTTCCCCATCTTTTGGTAGGGTCTCACTCCACACACAGGCAAAACAACTCTAGGCTCAGCCCAGATATTTGGTGGCAGAGATAATCCCCCGGTAGCAGACCTGTGGTCTAGGGGGGATGCTTCTTCCCAGCCCCTGGCTTGGGGAAGGTGTCGCTGGGGGTGAGGAGCACTCTGGGGCACGTGGAGTGAGCAGAGCATCCTGGCTGTGGCGCACCCCTTCTCCTCACGGGCTGCCTGGGGTTTCACCTGCCAGGCTCCAGCCCCTGCCCGAGGGAAGGAGGACATCGTAGACCTGCACATCTCAATCCAGGGAGATTCCCTGGATGTCTCCAAGAAGAAGAAGGTGATGCTGAGAGCCCTGGAGCCTGGGATCTTCATACAGACAGACAAGCCTGTCTACAAGCCTGGGCAGCAAGGTGAGGGGGGCAGGGTGGAGCACACTGCTCTGGGCTGAAGGAGCTGCTGGGAGCAGGGGCAGGGGGCTCAGCCTTGCTCCTGCGCTGCATGGAAATAGGGGGGCTCATCCCGGGCTGCACTGGGACCCCCAGCATTGGCCCAGGGCAATGCCAGGACACGCTGGCTGTGCTGCTTGGGGGGCAGTGCCCCACTGCAGGGCTCGGGGTGGATTTCCGTCCTCTTTCCCCATGAGGAACCCCCCTCCCTGCGGATCCACTCACTCCTGCATTCCTGTTTGCTCTTTCCAGTGAAGTTTCGAGTTGTCTCTTTGGATAAAGACTTCACGCCCAGCAGTAAGAAGGTGAGAGCAGGGCTGGGGAAGGGGGGAGGCTTCAGGGCTGCACTGCACCACCCTCCTACAGTCTCGGCAAGCCATGAGAGACTCACAGGAGTCAGCCAGCACCTTTCCCCTTGGGAGTCCTGCCCCAACCAGGGGCCCCTGCGTTGTTCATGCAGGCTTCAGCAGGCTAAGAAAAGAGAAAGCAGAACTGCACATGGGACATGGGAACGTACCCACCTAAAACTTTCAGCTAAGGGATGTAGTGATGGCACGTGGGAAGCAGGGAAAGTACTATCGATGGCCATCAAGCCATCAGATGCCAGGACTGCAGGCATGTTTGGTCTCTGGCACCCCCGAGCAATCATCTGGGTCTCTGCAAGTGCAGGAGGTTCCCAGATGAAATCGTTGCTGACTTCTTGTAAAGGCACTAGGAGATGCCACCTCTCCGTGCCATGCTGGCAGTGCCTTCAGCTCATCCCAGCTAGGGCCACCCACAGGCTCAAGATCAATCCCAAAGAAAACTGCAAGGTCGGAAGTTCACAGCATCCCACAAATAACCCTTGCTCTACTCCATCCACGGCTTCATAGATGTCCCCACCCTGGTGAGACCCCAAGGCAGGCTTTGAATGTCCCCTCTAACCATCTCCTCTTTGCCTTGCAGCTGCGCCTTGTGCTCCTGAAGGTCAGTTTGGGAGATGGAGGGGGGCTCCTGGGCAGCGTGGGCTTGGGGAAGCAGCGTGGCTGGGAGAGGAGAAGCATAAAGCAGCCATGGGCTGTTATAACGTGGGGTGCCGGCGTCCCTGGAGGGTTGATGCCACGTGTCCCTGTGTGCAGGATCCCAGCGGGAACCGCATCGCACAGTGGCGGGAGGTGAGCCCCCGGCAGGGCATCGTGGACCTGGCCCTCCCGCTGGCTGCAGAGCCGGCCCTGGGCACGTACACCATCGAGGTGGACGGGAAGAGGCACTCCTTCAGCGTGGAGGAATATGGTGCGTGGGAACCAGGAGGTGTGGCAGCCCCGAGCACGTCCCTGTGGGCAGCACATCTTTGCCCCCCTGGCCACCCAAACACCCATCATGTTTGTCCTGGGAGCGACAACCTACTCTCCTTTTGCTTCTCCATCAGTGCTGCCCAAGTTTGAGATGACCATTAACATCCCTGCTGTGGTCCTGGAGAAGGACAAGAAATTCCAGATGGAGATTTGTGGACGGTGAGCCCAAAACAGGCTGCACCGGGAAGAGGGAGGGGATAGGGGGATCTGACGTGGTGTGGCCCATCAGGCACACCCTCACCACCCTCCACCCAACAGGTACACCTATGGGAAGCCCGTCCAGGGGAAGGTCCAGGCCAACCTGTGCCAGCCCTTCAGGCACATCAGGACCCGACACAGACTTCATCGTGCCCCCAAGAAAGAGATGAACTGCATCGAGGTCGGAGGGCAGGTGAGCAGTGCCGGGGAGCATGGGTGCCATGGGGACAGCCCCTTCCCGGGAATGCTGCTTATGGGGTTGACTCTCTCCCTCCAGACCGAGAAGAACGGCTGCTTTTCAACAGAGGTTTTGTTGACTGCCTTCAACATGACTGGCTCCATGTATCAGAAGCAATTCCAAGTCCAGGCATCGCTGGTGGAGGATGGGACAGGTAGGGCCGGCGATGTTCTCCTGCTTGGGAATGGGCATTGCCGCTGGTGCATGGTTTTGCATTCATCCCTGTGTGCACCCAAATGCATGTGGCTTGGGGGTATTGGTCTTCTCCGGGGAAGCCCAAAAGCAGTGCTGTGATTTAGAGGTCCACGTGTGCTGGGATGTGAGCTAGGTCAGCCAGGCAATACTTCTAAATCTGACCCGAGAATGGGGCAGGAGGCAAAAACACCTTTCCAAGATCCAACAGCCCTCCTGATGCTATGGCTAGCAGCAAGTTGAGCCCTTGCAACACAAAGCCGTGGTTTCACCCAGGCCAGTGGCATGGCTTCGTTCTTTGAGATAATCCACCTCACCCACCATCTCGGTCCACCAGAATGACTGCCAGTGGCTTGGCTTTAGGAAAAAAGAAGACTAGGGGTTGCCCCAGGCCCACCGGTACTGAGGTGGCCCTGTGTCATGGTGCTTTGGTGAAGCACTTTTTGTGAAGTCTTTGCAGCCAGCTGTGCATTGGCTTGAGGTCCAAAACATGCCGTGGAGGTTTTGCTCCTCTTGCTGGAGGTGTGAACTCTGCTCGAAGCTGCCAGCTGCAGAGGGAAAGCCTAAAATATCCAGGGACCTTTTTTGCACTGTGACAGGGGAGCTGGCAGCAGCTCGCCTGTGCCCTGTGTCCCCGCAGCACCCTCAGCTCCCCACTCCCTCTCCACAGGGCTGGAGCTGAACAGGGACGGTAATGGGGGGGTCCCTGCACCCCGCAGGGCTCCCCTGCACCCTGCTGCACCCCATCCCTGTCCCACTGACCCCAACCCCCACTCTCCCACCCCTGCCCTCTGCCCCACGCCTGCAGCCCAGCCTGGGGCATCTCCCCTTCTGTCCCGGTGCAGATGCTGCTGAAGGGAGCCGACGGCACCGTGCTGCCACAGGAGCAGCTCTTGCTCATCGTTAGCCAGCAAGGAAGAGATACAAGACAGACCTTCCTGACAGACAGATCGGGGAGAGCCTCCTTTGAGCTGGACACCTCTACTTGGGGTGGAGTAGTCTTCCTGCGTGTAAGTGACCCATCTCCCAACCCTTGGGGTTCCCTGTACTGCTTGGTCCAGTAGTATGGGGCTGGGCACCTCCCCAACTCAAGAACCTGCATCAACAGTGCCTGGTGATAGGACCAGCACCTTGTGGATTCTGGGTGGCTTCACCACCTTGATTTCTACTTCCACTCCTCAGGGTCAAGTCAACAAGACAGCTCACACCCAGGACGACAGCTCGACGCTCGTCTACCAAGATGCCTATGCATACATCAGCTCCTTCTTTTCAGCAAGCAGGAGCTTCCTACAGATTCGCCAGCTGGAGAGCGAGCTGCCCTGTGGCCAGCCCCAGCAGCTCTGGGTGGATTACGTCTTCAGCAAGGAGGCCTTGAAGACTCAGCTGGAGAGCCTGGATGTGGTCTTCCTGGTGAGCCCTGGCCCTGGGAGCAAGGGCAGCAGGCATTAGGGCAGTTGTGTGCGAAGGGCCACATCCACACACGTGTTCACGGTTGTGTCCCTGAGGACAAGAAAACAAGCAATCTGTCCTGGCTAGACAGAGGGACCTACGCCTGTTAGTAGAGGTGTCTGCTGGCACTGTTGGACCTGCATGCCAATGGGAGATGTTGGGGGGGCTGGAGACAGGGCAAGGTCAAAAAGCACCCTGACATTCTCGCCCTTAGGTCCATCCTCCATCAGATCATTTCAGTTCCCTGCTCAGCATTGGTGTCATTGTTCCCATCTCCTCCTCTGCAGGTCCTGGCCAAGGGGACCATTGCCACCGTCCTCAGGAAAGAGCTGCCTGCAGGGGCTGGTAGGTCCTGAGGCGTGGACGGGCTCTGCAGGGCTCTGCTTTCCATGCCTGGTCCTCATCTCCCCTCCTTTCCCACGGCACAGGGCCGAGAGGTTCCATCTCCCTGGAGCTGCCCATCGGCCATGAGCTGGCACCCAAAGCCAAGGTGCTGGGCTACGCGGTGCTGCCCAACAATGAGATGGTGGCTGACAGCATTGAGCTCAAGGTGGCCAAGTGCTTCCCCAACAAGGTGAGTGGAGGCTGCTGGAGATGGGGGAATTGCTCCATGGCTTGTCCATAGCTGCATGCCCTGAGGTCCATCCTGCTCCAGACGTATCACAGTGTCACAGTCTCTTTGACCCATGCCCTGATCCCCAAACCGTCGGGCCTGGTTTTATCCTTGTCTAGAAGAGACCTCCATGTTTGTGGCTGGGTCCTGCTCCTCCATGGGAGGTGGCTCCCCCTCCTGCCCTTGCACCCTGATGCCCCTGTCCCTCCCCAGGTGAAGATGGCTTTTTCGGAGGACAGGGCTCTGCCCGGCTCGGCACTGCAGCTGGACCTGGAGGCTGCTGCAGGGTCCCTGTGCGCCGTCCGTGCTGTGGACCGCAGTGTGCTGCTCCTGAAGCCCAAAGCTGAGCTCAACGCAGAGGCGGTGAGTGGTGGCATTGCCCAGGGCCCCTTTTGCAGCCCCAGGGACCAGCTGGGGGTGGGGGGGGAAGAGATGACATTGGCTTGGACCTTCCCCACAGGGACGTGGTGCCATGGCGGATCCTGGGCAGTCCTACTCCTGGAAGGGGGTAGGTGCCTGGCTGGTTTCGTACCTAGCACACGTGTTTATTCCCAGGTCTACAAAGTACTCCCTGAATTTGACTACCCTGAAAGAATCCGGGACCCGCTACCCTGTTCAGAATTTTCCCTGGACTATCCCCCCGATTTTGACATTCCCTTCGCCCCATTAGAACTGAGACGTCAAGGCTTCTTTCGCCGTCCATGGGGGCCTCACTTTCCTTTCCCTTTTTGGAGGAATACCCAGATGGACACCTACAAGTTATTTCAGGTAAAGGCCCTGCCCGTCTGTGCCTCCTGGTCCTTCTTCATCCAGGAGCCAGCTGTGGTTTGCTCAGGGTGCCGAGAAACCACAGCAACATCCCATGAAAGCCACACTCATGGCAAAGGTCTTTCCCTTTCCCATGGACACCAGGCTCCAGTCCTTCTCGACTTGTCTTCTTCTGCAGCCCCGTGACTACTTGCTGCTGGGATGGGGATATTCCTCCTGCTGGGTTTTGGAGATGGACAAAACCTCTTTTCTTTTTCACAGGACGCAGCACTGAAACTTTTCACCAATGCCCAGACCAGTGATGTTTGCAGAAAGAGGTTCGGCTTGCCAGGTCCCAGAGGTCAGCACAGTCGTCTGCATGCTCACTTCACTGAGTCTTCTTGGGAGAAAAGAGGTGCCCATTCCTGGCTCCCATGTCCTCAGGGGAACCTGGAGCCATCCTGAAAATACACTCAACATCAAAGGGATTGAAGAGGATTGAAAAGAATTTTGGCCACCTTTGAGGTCTGCAGGCAAGGTCCAGCTGAGATGCACAGAACCCTAATTTCTGCTCTGCCTTTTCCAGGTGGCTTTGATTCCCGTATCACATATAGGCTGAAAGAAAGTTCTGTCCCAGAAGCAGTGAACCATGGTGCCCCAGAAGTAATGCATGGTCGTTCCCCAGTCATGGCTGTCCAGGAAGAGCCACCAGTCCAGGAAGAGTCACCATCACCCCGGATGTATTTCCCAGAGACGTGGCTGTGGGACCTGGTCCCTGTGGGGTGAGTGAGGACAGTCCCCCAGTGAGGCTGGTCCCTCCTGCATGGAGGGAGGTTGGGGACCTCAGAACACTTCCTTCTCCCATAGGGAGAGAGCCAGCCCAGATGGGGATGACTCCAGCTGTAGGTGAACATGGTGTGATGGCCTCATGATGTTCTCCATCCCGCAGGGAGGGGGGCTCTGCGGAGGTGACGGTGACAGTGCCCGATGCCATCACTGAGTGGGAAGCCGGGATGTTCTGCACGGCCCCGCTGGGCTTGGGGCTGGCCCCTGCCATCACCCTCACGGCCTTCAAGCCATTCTTCGTGGAGCTGGCGCTGCCCTATGCTGTGGTCCGCCACGAAGCCTTCACCCTCGTGGCCACAGTCTTCAACTACCTGCGGCAGTGCCTGCAGGTGAGCGGGGCTGGGGAGGGTGCCCTGGGCCTGGGGTCTGGCGGGGGCTGATGGAGCCGTGGCCGTGGTCCGGCAGGTTCAGGTGACACTGGCAGAGTCGGCGGAGCTGGAGGTGTCGGTGGGCGCAGACGAGGCATACAGTGGTTGCATCTGCACAGATGAAGCGAGGACCTTCCGATGGGGCGTGCGAGCCACCAGCCTGGGTATGGGACATGGGGGCCACAGGAGGACTCCCCTGCCCTGCTGCTTGGGGACCCCTCAGAGAATGGGGTGGGTGGGGAGGACAGGACCAAATGCAATGTCACTACGGAAGCTCTCCTCTGCTCCACTCCCACCTTCCCCATTGCCTCCCAGTGCTGCTTCTAACCTGGTGACCGCCATCCCAATCCAGCCAGCCCCGGCCAAAGCCCCAGGGCTGATGCAAGCCCATGGGGCTGCAGTGTGGGCTGGGGGGGCTCCATGGGGACTGAGTGCACCGCTTGCATCTGCAGGGGAGGTGAACATCACCGTCAGCACTGAGGCCCTCAGCACCAAGGAGCTCTGTGGCAACGAGATGCCTGTGGTGCCAGCCCAGGGGCGTGTGGACACCGTGATAAAGCCCTTGCTGGTGCAGGTCAGAGGGGTTATGGAGGATGAAAGTGGGATGGGCTTGGGGACAGGGTCCAAGCAGCCCTTGGGGGTGCAGCGGGAGGACCAGGAGCGGGACAGCACCCAACCCTGAGCCTGGGCTGCAGGCATGACCCTGGGGGCCACAGCGAGTCCCTTCCAACTGACTCGGTGCTGCTTCTTCCCCACAGCCTGGGGGGATCCTGGTGGAGAAGGCACACAACTCTCTGCTCTGCCAGGAAGGTAGGACCAGCTGGAGGGGTCTGGCAGTGCTGTGGGGCCGTGGGGCAGGGACGCTTGGCCACTGGTAGCAAGGGCCACCAGGCCAGAGGAGCCAAGGACCAGGGTCCATAGATGCTCTTGGCTGAGATGTCCCAACCCAGCCTTGAGCTCATGGAGGGTTGGAGCAGGAAGGGGGTGGGCAAGGGTGCCATGGGGCTGGGCCAGGAGGAGCTTGGCATGTCCACTGCCATTGCCCTTCATCCCCACAGACACTGAAGAAGTCTCCCTGGAGGTTCCTGCAAACATCTTGGAGGGCTCCCAGCGAGCCCACATCACCGTGATGGGTAAGGGGCAGGCAGGGGACAGGGGACCACCTAGGGCAGAAAGGGCGCAGAGCTCCATGGCCCAAGCTCTGCAGGAGGTGGAACTGCCCAAAGCTGAGCTGGAAGTGGATACGGGGTGCTGGTGGCAGGGCCCCCCAGCCAGTGATGGTGCTCCCCATGTCTCCCCGGGACAGGCGACATCATGGGCAATGCTCTGCAGAACCTGGACCGCCTCCTGGCCATGCCCTATGGCTGTGGGGAGCAGAACATGGTCCGCTTCGCCCCCAACATCTACATCCAGCAGTACCTGGAGAAGACCGGGCAGCTGGACCCCGACATCCGCGCCAAGGCACAGGGCTTCCTGCAGAGCGGTGAGCGTCCCCGGTCTCCTCCTTCCCTGTCCCACTGCTGAGGGACACTACCGCCCCATATCCCCCTTCCTCATTCTCTACCTGTGCCCCGGGATGGGCTCCAGGCTGCCTCTGGGGTCCCCCAGGGGCGTAAAGACCACCATGTAAAGACCTGTCCTCATCTCCTCCCTGCAGGGTACCAGCGAGAGCTGCTCTACAAACACGATGATGGCTCTTACAGCGCCTTCGGGAAGAATGATGCCGGGGGCAATACCTGGTGAGGGACTCTGCAGGGCTCAGGCAGGCTGTACAGCGGTGTCTCCGGCTGTCCCAGAGCTCCTCCTGCCACCAAGCATACCCCAGCCCACGGACATCTCTCCGGTTCGTAGGCTGACAGCGTTTGTCCTCAAGTCTTTCGGGCAAGCCAGAGCCTACGTGGCCATTGAGGAGCGGCACATCACGGACGCGCTGCTCTGGCTGCAGAAGCAGCAGAAGAAGACGGGCTGCTTCCGCAGCGTGGGGAAGCTCTTCAACAACGCCCTGCAGGTTTGACCTGGGGAGGTCAAACCCCATGCACCAGTACAGGCTGGGGGCTGACCTGCTGGAAAGCAGCTCTGCTGAGAGGGACCTGGGAGTCCTGGTGGACGACAAGCTGACCATGAGCCAGCAGGGTGCCCTTGTTGCCAAGAAGGCCAATGGTATCCTGGGCTGTATTAAGAGGAGTGTGGCCAGCAGGTCGAGGGACGTTATCCTCCCCCTCTACTCTGCCCTGGTGAGACCCCACCTGGAGTACTGTGTCCAGTTCTGGGCTCCCCAGTTCAAGAAAGATGAGGAACTCCTAGAAAGAGTCCAGAGGAGGGCAACTAGGATGATAAAGGGACTGGAGCACCTCCCCTACGAGGAAAGGCTGAGAGAGTTGGGCTTGTTTAGCCTGAAGAAGAGAAGACTGAGAGGGGACCTTATCAACACATACAAATGTCTTAAGGGCGGAAGCCACGAGGACGGAAGCAGTCTGTTTGCAGTGGTGTCCAGCGACAGGACTAGGGGCAATGGGTGCAAACTGAAACGCAAGAGGTTTCAGTTGAATATGAGGAAGAACTTCTTTACTCTAAGGGAGCACTGGAACAGGCTGCCCAGGGAGGTTGTGGAGTCTCATTCTCTGGAGATATTCAAGGCCCGCCTGGATGAAGTCCTGTGTAGAATGCTCTAGGAGAGCCTGCTTTAGCAGGGGGGTTGGACTAGATGATCTCCCGAGGTCCCTTCCAACCCTTGTGATTCTGTGATTCTGTGGGTTGCGGGGGGGAGGACATGCAGCCAGAGCTGGGCTGGCCCCAGCACATCCCTGGTGTGCGCTCAAGGCAGTGGGGAACTCCCTGCGCTGGTGGCACGGCATGGCCAGACCCATCTCCTGCTGTCCCCTTTGCAGGGTGGCGTCTCGGACGAGCTCTCGCTGTCAGCTTATGTCACGGCTGCAATGCTGGAGCTGGGGCTGTCCCCAACGGTGAGGATGACCCCATCTTCCCTGGAGGGGCTGGTGGGGTGGGGACAGGGAGCCCAGCTGTTCCAAGCCACCTCCTAGCCTGACTTGGGCGCAACTGGTCTCACTGGGCAGAATGGGGGTCTCTGAGCGATGCCCACACCAGTGGGCTGGCTCCTGACTCCAGTCCCATGCCAGGACCCGAAGGTGAGCTCAGCCCTGCAGTGCCTGGAGGCTGCGGACACCGACGACCTCTACACACAGGCGCTGCTTGCTTATGTTTTTGGGCTGGCGGGACTCAGGGAGCAGCAGCAAACCCAGCTGCAGAGCCTGGCCAAGCACAACGCCAGCACAGGTACCACCTGGCACAGGCAGGGGCACCCCTGGGCAGTGCCACCCTCTGCCTGGGTCACCCCATCCCACCCCCGGTCCCCTGGGATCCCTGGAGCAGGGGGCAGAGCTCCCATCCCCTTCTCTCCCAGACGGGCAGCTCTACTGGCGGAGGAAGGTGAAGGCTCTGCCCAGCTCCCAGTCCTCCTGGGCTGCTGCTGCGTCGGCAGAGGTGGAGATGACCGCCTACGTCCTCCTGGCCTACCTCTCCCAGCCCCAAGTGTCCTCTGCCAACCTGAAGATCGCTTCCCAAATTGTCCGCTGGCTCAGCAAGCAGCAAAACCCCTACGGTGGCTTCGCCTCCACACAGGTACTGGTGCCAGAGTCCGTGGGGCTGCTCCAGAGCATCCCCTCGTACCTGCAGTTAGGGGTCACCCTGGCTCGGTGCTTTCTCCACACCCAGGACACTGTGGTGGCCCTGCAAGCCCTGGCCAAGTACGCCTCCCTGACATACAGCAACAACAGTGACTTCATGGTGACGGTGACGTCCCCGATGGGCACCGAGCAGAAATTTACCCTGCACAGCAGCAACCGGCTGGTGCTGCAGCGGGCGGCTCTGCACGAGCTGCCGGGGACGTACAGGGTGCGAGCCCACGGGCAGGGCTGTGCCCTGGTGCAGGTGGGTATGGCCCGGGGTCCCCGTCCCGGTGCGGTGCCCGCTCAGTGGCTCTAACCCTCCTGCGTCACCCCAGGTGACCCTGCGCTATAATGTGCCGCCCCCTCCGAGCACGGGGGCATTCGACCTCCACGTGGAGACGGAGCCCAGGGAGTGCACCAGGGATGCCCGCACCCACTTCCGCCTCCTCCTCCGGGCACGGTAGGGGCTGGGGCTGCCCCCAGAGTTTGGGGGGGCCAGGAACAGCCAAGGAGGGGGGGCAGAGCCCAACCCCATGCCACGGCTTGGCCCTTGCAGGTACACTGGGGAGCGTCCCGCCACCAACATGGTTGTCATTGAGGCCAAGCTGCCGTCTGGCTACATCCCGGACAAGAGCTCTGTGGTGGAGGTGAGAAGCCCCCCATTGCCCCCAGGACCCTCTCGGCCCCACTGGGGCACCCACCCTGCCACCAAGTCCCTGCCCCTCGGGGGCACTGGGACATGGAGTGGCACCCACTTGGGGTGCTGGCCCTGGCTGGGGCACGCACCGAGCAGCTGGTGCCCACCCTGAGCCGTGTCCCTCCAGCTGAAGAAGCAGAGGCTGGTGAAGAAGGTGGAGGTGGAGCCCGCCCAGGTGACGATTTACCTGGACCAGGTGAGATGGAGCACAGGGGCAGGAGCAAGACCCCCGTGTGCTGGGGCATGGGGACACTGCCGCACCATGGATGGTTGTGCCTCACCCTCGGGCCATCTCCACAGCTGACAAAGGAGGAGGAGACCTTCGCCTTTGCCGCCACACAGGACTTCCCAGTGAGGAACCTCCAGCCGGCCACCGTGACGCTGTATGACTACTACGAGACGGGTGAGCCCCCCTGAGGACATGGCCCCAGGGTGTCTGGCCCCGCTGCCACCCCTTGCAACCCCAATGGCTCAGAGAGGGTCTGGCTGAACTTTCAGTTCACATTGATGAGCTTTGGCTCGTTAATGGGAGCAGCTCTCCCTGAGCCCATTGGTCACCATCCTTCCCATTGCAGATGACCGCACGGATGCTGCCTACAGTGCACCTTGCAGCTCAGGTAGGGGCCAAGCACAGGGGTCACCCCACCATTGGGACCCTGAATGGGACCCGCCAACCCTGAGGGGCCAACCTGGGCTGTGCTGAGCCCCCAGACCCAGGGGGAGGAGGGCAGTGAGTGGGGATGGAGAAGCCCAGCCAGGAGTCTGGAGCCCTGGATTGATCAATGGGGACTTGCTGGCCACAGCTTGGTCAGGCAGGACCCAGGCATTCAGGTTGTGGGATGCAGAGAGGAGCTGTCCTCTTTAGAGCCATAGAATCGTTCAGGTTGGAAAAGCCCTTTAAGATCATCAAGCCCAACTGTTCCCCTAACCCTGCCATCCCACCACTAAACCCTGTCCTTAAGCACCTCGTCTGCCCAGCTTTTAAATATCCCCAGGGATGGGGACTCGACCACTTCCCACTTTGAGGGGGCTCAGACCCTGATCAGCCCTGGCCCTCCTCCTGTGCACCTTATGGAGCTCCTCATCCATGGGTTTGGGGGTCACATGGGGGATGGATGCTGAGCTCCCAGGGTCGGAGCTCAGCTGGAGGGACAGGGGCAGCCAGGGGTGGCTCTCCTCTCACAGCACCCCTATATTTGATTTTGAAGATACTGATGGTCAGGAGCAGGAAAACTTCTAAGCACAGCCTGAAGCCTGGCAGCTGGTCCCCTCCACTCACCCCAACTCCCTCAGCCACCAAGGACCCAGACGGCTGATGGTTTCTGCTCCCACCCTGGCCATGGCTCCAACCCTCCCCAGGGGCAGTGTGGCCCAGAGATGCCTGCAGCACTGCTGGCACGGCTCGCTCTGGACTCGGCCACTTCCCCCTCTAGTGTGACTCCCACCCCACCAGGACCCACCAGAGCCACAGCCAAGGGACTGATGCAGACCCACGGGCAGAGTCTGCTCTGCAAGCCCCTGCCCCAGGTACTTGACTTTGGCTGAGCAGCGAAGTGGTGGCTTTACAGGGACACCCCAGTGCATCACCCCCCTACCACCTCGAGGGAGCTCTGGGGCACCAGGTCTGGCTTCTCCACTCCCCACGGCACTTGAACAGGACCAAGACCTCCTCCCTCCTGCCAGACCAACTGTCCCTTCCCCAAGCAGGTCCCCACCGCCACTCACCTCTCCCTGGGAGTCACGGGTGCTACCCTGACACCCCCCCTGGCACTAGCGTGGTGCCACTGTCACCAAGAGGGACCTAGGGACACCTCCGCAATCCCATCAAAAGAGATTCAGGTACTGGTCGATGGAGGGAAGCCACAGTCCCCCAGCCCCTGCCCTGGGTCTAAATAAATGCATTTGTTCAAGTACAGATTTTCTCTTGGTCTTTCTTTTCTGAAACTTGCAGGGTCCCACACCTGGGGACGGAGGGGATGGGGTGGCTGCTGTGGTCGGGACAGGGAGGGTGGATGTCAGGCAGGTCAGCTGCGGTTCAGATTCAGAGATAAAACGAGGCGGGTGGGCTCCCCAAGGCATTAGCAGAGGCACGCTGACCCCATCCACTCCACGCTCCTCTCTAACAAACACCGCACGGAAGGACACAGCAGCTCACAGTGCAGGCCCTCACCTCATCAAGACGCATCCTGGGGCATCCTCAGACCAGGGTTTAATTCTTTAACAGAGCCGCTCTGTGCAGACCACCAGCACCTGCCTGTCTCAGGGCTCAGCACCCACTGTCCAGCGATTTTGGTGACAAATATGGCCCAGGGAGCCATCCCCCTGAGCCACAACCTCTCTGGGGACAGTGAGGGCTGGCGTGGATGCTTGTGCCATCTCCGCAGTGCAACAGTCTCCCATGAGAGCTGGCAACGGAGAGACCTGGAGATGCGGCCACACAGCGAGCACAGGAAGGGGGTCAATGCTACAGTGCTGAGGCCAAATAAACCCTCCCAGCCCCACCGGTGGACAGGAGGCAATGTCACATCAAGGCACTAACAGCAACGTGTGGCTAAGTCACAGCCCTGTCCCCTCGATGGGGGAGAGCAGCAGGGCGAGCTGGCTGCTCCCAAGCTGCGGTGGGAGGACAGGAGCCAGTTGTGCCCCAAGCCAAGTCCCTCGCCAAGGACGGAGCTGATCCCACATCACTTATGGCGTTTTTTCTTCTGTTCTTTGCGCTTCTGAGCCCTCACGTCTTTCTTCAGGCGGCTGTCGACGACCTTGAACTGACCCTTGACGCCGGGAGGACGGCGCACCCGGGGTCCTACACCTTTCTTAGCCACCAAGTAGGTGACCTGCCGCTTCTCCTTGGCCAGCCCAGCCTTCTTGTAGATGCTGCGGGAGAACGGCCAAAGATGAGACCGAGACCCCAACACCCCAGCCCAGCTCCAGCAGTTTGGCTTTTGGACATATCCCAAGACCGATACTGGTCCCACCACTCCTCTGGGGCTCTGTGCCCCAAGATGGGGCTCCCTTGCTTGCTCTCCCACCCCTCAGCCTACACCCAGATCTAGCCCAGCCCTTTCCAGCCTGGCTGGGTTACATGCAGGAGCTGTCCCCACGATCGAGCCCAGCACGACAGGAAGGTTCTGGATCCCAGCTTCACCACTCACCGCCGCAGCTGGGCCACCTTCTCCCTCTCCGAGATATCCACCGTGCTCACCACGGCCTCTGCTTTCTTCTTCATCTGCTCCATCTTCTTCAGCATCTGTGGAGACAACAAGGGTGAGGGACAAGGGGAATTGGAGGAGTGACAGAGCACCTGGGAGGGGGGACAGAGGACCCGTCCAGGACCACAGCCCC
>NW_009258493.1:563004-568725 GCF_000687185.1 Egretta garzetta | reverse complement strand
GGGCGTTGATTTCCCGCCAGCGCTGCCGATATGCTTCAACTGTCTGTCGGTCCACGGGTATCTGCTTGCGCCGGTGCTGCTTCTCCTCCTCTGTGAACCACTCCGGCAGCTCTCCCTCATCCTCATTGAAGGAATACCTGGGGGCGGGGAGGGGTTTCAGTTGAGTTATGAGTGGGAAATGGGGTCCCCACACCAATACATCTGCCATCCCCATGGCCTATCTCCTGTTGGGAAACCGAACACTGCTCCCCCTCCAGCTACCGCAGCTGCAAGTACCTGTTGAAGGAGTCATCAATCAGGTCCCGCCTGGCCTTTTTGGAGGTGGCAATGACGGAGCCGAGTGCCAGGCCCTCTGCATCCAGGACACGAGCTCTTTTCACTGCAGCATATGGACAGATTAAAGCTTGGCCTATCTGCAAGCAGCCTGAGACCCAGGGAGCAGCAAGCAGCCCTGCCAGCCCAGAAAAGCATAGTCTGACCCTGCCTCTTGTCCCTAAAGAGGGACTCACATGGTGTCACCGGGTGCGTGTGGGTCCAGACAGCACCCCCCACTCACCTGGGTTCTCAATGGGCACCACCTCGAAGCCACACGGCTCGACACGGCCCTGCTTCCTCCCCACAGGGGCCAGTGGCCTGCACAGAGGAAAGTGGTCAGAGCTGGGGTCTCAACTCCCTGCTCTCCAGGGCTGTGGAGCTGGGGGAGAACACCCAGACCGCTCCCCTCTCAGCCCTCACCTCTCCTCGTCACTGCTGCTGTCATCATCACTGCTCTCCTCATCCTGCGCTTTGCCAGCATCGGGTCCTGCGTCTGTGGCAGGCGGGGTCTCAGCTGGAGCTTCCTCCTGGGGTACCACCTTCTTCTCCCCTTTCCTTGTTGTTTTGTCTGGGGAACAGGAACCACTGGGTGAGAAAGGGTTGAGGCAGACCCCACTGCAGATCATAGAATCACAGAATCATTTACGCTGGAAAAGCCCTTTAAGATGATCAAGCCCAACCGTTCCCCTAACCCTGCTATCCCACCACTAAACCCTGGCCCTAAGCACCTCATCTGCCTGGCTTTCAAATCCCTCCAGGGATGGGGACTCGACCCCTTCCCTGGGCAGCCCCTTCCAGTGCCTGACAGCCCTTTTGAAGAAGAAATTTTTCCCAATGTCCAACCTAAACCTGCCCTGGCACAACTTGAGGCCATTTCCCCTCGCCCTACTGCCCATTACCAGGGAGAAGAGGCCAACCCCCACCTTGTACAGCCTCCTTTCAGGTAGTTGTAGACTACTATCATTCTAGAGACCAGCTCATTAATGCTATGCTAACACCAACTCATTAACTGCGTAATGATACGGGCTGAAAGCAATCTCTGGAAATCTCCGCTCCTGCTCAGAACGGCGTCCACATCATGGTTTGGATCCAGTGCCCCACACTGGGCCGTGGGGCTGTCCCTCCGTGCCCCCTGCTAGCGACGCAGCCCCCCACTCACCTCTCTGAGACTCGCGCTGTCTCTCAGCCAACATCTGTGACTGCCCCAGCTCCAGGTCCTCATCCGCATCGTCCTCGATGCCAGCAAAGGCGTCCTGGGGATGGGGAGCAGCAGCTCAGGAGACACAGGGCAGACCTGGGGGGCTGCTGGGGCCGAGGCTGCTCTGTCATTTCTGGCCCAGTAGGACTCACCTTCCCAAACCACAGGCTGGTCTGCCGTTCCTCCAGCACCGACTTCTCTTCCAGGGGCACCAGCAGGGGATTCTCCTCTTCTTCCCCTTCCTCCTCTTCTTCCTTCTTCTTAAACTTTACCCTGTGACAAACAGCAGCAGGATCAGTGCTCCCCAGCCAGGATAGGGTGTGCCCACTGCTGGACTCCGTAGCTGCTCCAAAGGAAGCCCCGGCCCCAGGGAGGCCTCTCCCAGCTCTCACCTCTTTGCACCCTGCTCTCGCCTTTCCCGCTCCAGCCGGCGCTGACGGGCCTCTATCTCAACCAGCTCCTCCGGGTCCAGATCGCTGGCCAGGGACACATCATCCTCTTCCTCGTGATCCGAGACACAAATGTCATCGTCCCCTGGTCCCATCTCCAGGAGGGCATCTGCCGACGCCATGTCCCCGCGGGTCAGCTCGTTCAGCAGCTGCAACGCAAGTCCAGTGAGACTGGAGTCACAAGCTACAGTGCATCAGCTGTGGGCCCGCCACTGTCCCAGTCCAATGGCTCTGGGAGCCAGGCCTCCCCCCGCCCCACACACCGGGGTCCTGTGGATAGTCCGGAGGGAGAACATGCTGGTGTCACCATCATCGGCGATTGAGACACCAGGGAGGTCCATCTTCAGCTCTACACGCTCACGCTGCTTCCGCTGCTCCTTCAGGATCTTCTTCTTCTTTCTAAAAAAAAAAAAAAAAAAAAAAAAAAAAAAAAGAGACAAAGGAATGAGGCCATGCTGCCTCCCTCCCCGCACATGCACATCCCAGTGGCTCATCCACTGCCACACTGATGTCAGATCTTCCCCAGGATGGGGACCCAGCAGCGCTGCCATCCCTCTGAGGGGTCCCCAGGTCCCCAGTCCTGGGGCAAAGGGGGCCCAGGCCAGCTTGGAACAGCCGCTTCACCTGCCCAGAGGAGCAGACGACCCCAAGGACCCCAGATGCACAAATCCCACCTGCCACCCTCTGTCCCTGTGTCTAGAGCTCCCCCTGTGTTCTGCTGGCCTGGTACTCCCCTTTCTTTCCTCATCCAAGCTCTTTTTACCTCTTTAACTCTGCCAGCTCCTTGGCCTTCATCTCTGCCAACGCCAGCTCTACCTCCTCCTCTTCCTCTTTCACCACCTCATCAGCTGTGGCTCTTGACGACGTCTTTTTCTCCTTCTTCTCCTCCTCTTTGCCTTCCTCCTCTTCACCGGAGCTCAGGCTGCCAAAAGGAAGGAGCTCAGACCATCTCTCCCAGTGGCAGGCCCATCCCACTGCATTGGCACTCTGGGGCAGCTCTGTTGTTCTTACTTGATATCCAGCTCCTTTGCCTGCTCTTTCAGCTTTACCCAGAATAATGCCCTGTCCCAGAGTCCCCCAGTACCTGAGCTCTTTGCGTCCCAGCACGCGGATGTCCTTGCAGCACTGACGCAGCTCCTCTGTGGTGGAGCTGTGATTCTCCAGCTCACCGTCCCCCAGTGTGATCTGGGCAGACCAGAGGGAAAGGGCTGTCACACCTGATCCCTACCTCCTGCCCTGCCTCCCCTGCACAATAACAGGAATGGGGCCATTTCTGGGGCACCTGGCTCTCTCTTCTTATCGCTCCATGCTCCCAGGGACATCTCAGGGGCCACCAAGGTCCCCCTCAGTTCAGGCACTCACCTCATTGGCCTTGGAAAGGAAGTCCACGGGGTTGGGAGCCTTGAGGAAGTCCATCAGGGTGAAGCGGTGGTAGAGGGTTGTGTCACCATCTGCATAGCCTTCTGCCTACAGGAGGAAGGAGCTGTATAAGCCGTAGCAGGGCACATACAGGCAACTTCAACCATCCCTAAAGGGTGAATGATGTCACATAACTCATGTCTTGCTGCAGTGTCCACCTGAACATGCCCACGTGACTTAGGGGCGAGGGCAAGTTACCAGCCCCAACCTGCCACAGCGACTCCCAGTCCCACCTCAGACTCAGAGAGGTGACAGAAACAGAGGTTTGTGTCAGCTCCGTGACCGGTTGAGACCACTTGACGTAGCCTTTACTGTCCTGTGTCCTAAAGATGCTCCACAGAGACACAAACCATGCAGCCAACCGCTGCAGGGAGGGTTTTACTGATCCATCCCCAGCCTCACAACTTGCTCACTGTTTCCCCCTCACTACACCACCTTCTAAGGCTGTAAACGTCCCCAAAATTGGCTCTTCCACCACTTCTCATCCCCAGACCTTTCATTTTCCTGAGCAACTTTGCTTATTACAATCTCTTTGGCCCCAGTCCCCAGCCCCTTTAGTGTGTACTTGGCCTTGCTGTCCAGCAAAGCAAGCTCATACCTTTGGCTTCTTTTTGCTGACCAACTCGCTAACAGACTTAGTCTGAATCTCCACCTCCTTGAAGGCGTATTTTGGATCAAAGAACTTGCTGTCAATTTTGTCCGGAGCCTGATAACCTGTGACAAAGGAATCGGAGGCATCAGCAGGTTCTTCCCAGCCCCATCCCAGTGGCTGTAGGTCTCCCCGGCTGCTCACCCTGGCACACCACAAAAATCTCAGCGGACTCGTTGCGGGAAGCTTGGGGCTTGGTGGCCTGGACCTTGTGGAAGAACTGCTGGAAGATCCAGAGAAGCGGCTGGTAGTCCCGGGACCGAAAAACCTTGGTGATGAACCAGCCGCCTTTGCAGAGGAACTCGCAGGCCAGTTTCAGGGCCATGAGGGTCAAGTTGGCTGGAGCAGGGGAGAGGAGCAGTCAGCAGTTGTCACCATGCCCAGTGCCCAGCTCCCCGTCCCACAGTGCAGACCACTGCCACCCTGCCCTGCTGGGGTATGAGATGTGCCTGCCCACGTACACCCCCCAGACCGCACGCCAGCCCCGGGCAGGCCCCACCTTGTGAGTAGGCATCATGCACCCAGCTGGCTCCCACGTTGGGAGCTCCATCATTCAGCACCACGTCCACCTTCCACGTCTGCAGCTCCTTGCGCAGGGCCTGAGGAATGGGGACAGGCATTTGTCCCACTAACCCCTCTACAAGAATCAATGGGCAGCACCCCCCAACTCACATTAGCTCAGCTCAGCCCCCTGCCACGGTTCTACCAGACCAGTGCGTGACGCTCAGGGGAGAGGAGACAGGTTTGTACCTGGCGGCACTTGTCAGTGGTGATGTCCTCCTGCAGTGTCACCACATTGGGAATGGGCTTGATGGGGACCAAGTCCACCCCTGGTGTAAGGAAGAGATGCAAACATTACAACCTCTCAAAACCAGGCTCCAGCCCATCCCACGTGGCTTCCCCATCTGCCCTCTCCTCCCACCAGGATCCCCAAATCCAGGATTCCCATCCTTTGGCCTCATCTAGGGACTGTGGTAGAGATCCCTGCCCCCAGCCCACCCCTCACTAATCACTCACCAATGATCAAGCTGGAAACCGGCATGAATTTGGAAGCCACCTGCAGCCTGGAAACAACAGAAAGAGTCAAAGCTACAGCAGGATCCCAGGAGAGCCCTCAGCCTTGAACTGTGCTTCCTGCGTGTTTGGGATCAACTTTGGCATCAAGGACAGAGACTGAGGTGAGCCACCACAACAGAAAGCACAAAAGCCATTTCACAAGGAGGTCCCTGGGGCACTGGGCTGTGACTTGGGGGCCCTGACAGCACTCACCATCCGCCAGGAGCTGCACACAGGTCCAGCAGTGCCCGGGCCTTCTGCAGGAACTGGAACTTCCTATTGAGCTGGAGAAGCTTGAAGGAGGAGCGGGAGCGGAAGCCTGTGGGACGGAGAGGCATGTATGGTAACACATACCAGTGTTATGGGCTACCGGGGCCACAGCCCCCCTGCCCCACAGCGAGCGGGCAGGCCCCTCACCTGTCTCCTTGGCCAGGTGGTAGAACTTGTCCCTCCGGCTCTTGCCCAATTTGCTTTTCTTGCCCATGGCGGCGCCGGGAGGGCCCCTCGGTGCGGTCGGGACCTGCTGTCAGCCGTCGGCACGGACCTGAAGAAGCAGCCGGGGTGAGCTCGGGGTGAAGGGAAGGGACGGCCCAGTGCCCTCCCGCCACCTCCCCAGGGAAACCCCAGCGTCCCCT
>NW_009258493.1:551995-562066 GCF_000687185.1 Egretta garzetta | reverse complement strand
GGAGTAAAGGGGGGGCAAAGGGGGTGTTGGGGGGTAAAGGGGGACCAGAGGGTCAGCACAGACACTGACGGGGGGTAGAGATAGTTTTCGAGGTGCTGGAGGCCCGTGGGGCTAAGGCCGGTGCTGTTGAGCTCTGTTCTCCCACAGATGGAGATGGACGATGGGAAAGGCGGCACAGGGCTCAGGCAGTACTACCTGTCCAAGATCGAGGAGCTGCAGGTGAGCCAGGCCCAGCTGCGCAGGGGACACCCCGCTGGCCTGCCCCAGACCGGCACCGCTCTGGTTCCAGCCAGGACTGCATGGCCATGTCCCTGCACCTGCACTGGCCTCGAGAGCACCCACAGCTCTTTCTGTGTTGCGGGTGCCCTGCTCTGGGGCATGGGCAGGACAGGAAGCAGTGCCCCAAGGCAGTGTCTACAAGCAGGACCCAGCTTTTGGTGGTGTGGGTGCATGAGATGAGTCTCAGTCCTGTGAGCTGACAGCACTGCTATGTGCATGGGAGGTGTTGGCCAGCCCTTGGCAGCAGGGCTTGGCTGGCCATGTCCTACAGGGAAGGGTGCACCCCTCCAGGTGCCTGTCCCGAGACAGAGGAGGCCGTTGTGCTGGTCCCCACGCTTGGCTGATGCGAGCGCTGCATGGGACGTGAAGAACTCAGCAAAGCTTTTCTCCCAACAGCTCATCGTGAATGAGAAGAGCCAGAATCTGCGGCGCCTGCAAGCGCAGAGGAATGAGTTGAACGCTAAAGGTACAGCTTGGCTCTGTTCATCTTCCTCGCCCAGGGCTCTGTGGCTGGTCCTACCTGCAGGGCTGCTGGCCACCCTGGCAAGCATTTGCCCCTCTGTTCTTGGGCAGGGGGTCTGGGTGTGGGTGCTGAGGTCTCTCTCTCTGCAGTGCGCCTGCTGCGGGAGGAGCTGCAGCTGCTGCAGGAGCAGGGCTCCTATGTGGGAGAAGTGGTGAGAGCCATGGACAAGAAGAAAGTGCTTGTCAAGGTAATGAGGCTGAGATGTCCCGAGGGCGAACGGGGGTGAGCAGGGTCTGACAGACCCCTCCTTCGACCCCGCGGGGGCTGGAGCAAGTGTGAGCATGAGCTCCGGGGTGGGTGTAACAACTAAAAGATGTGAAGGGGGAGCTCTTTCTCCAGGGGGAGGTGTGGCAGTGGCTCTCCTCAGCCCAAACCTTCCCAGGCTCGTGGGAGAGGCAGCTGCCTTAGGGCTTCCTGGGGGCAGGAGGGGCCGCAGGGTGTTTGGCAGTGGCTGAGCTCTCTGGCTCCTTCCTCCCGCTCTGAGCAGCTGCTGTGGATATTGGGCACGTGACAGGGGACTCCTCAGAGAAATAACTCTCACCGTGGCAACTGCTGCCTTTCAGGTGCACCCGGAGGGGAAGTTTGTGGTGGATGTGGACAAGAACATCGACATTAATGACGTGAGTGTCCTGGGGCTGTGGGAGAGGGGAGGTGACCGCTCCCTCTGGGCAGCCTGGCACTGCCTGCCCCCCTCCTGGCCACAGTGATGCCGAGCTCCCCTCTGCTCTTGCTGCAGGTGACCCCGAACTGCCGCGTGGCCCTGCGCAACGACAGCTACACACTGCACAAAATCCTGCCCAACAAAGTGGACCCTCTGGTGTCCCTGATGATGGTGGAGAAGGTTCCGGATTCCACTTACGAGATGATCGGGGGCTTGGACAAGCAGATAAAGGAGATTAAGGAAGTGATCGAGCTGCCGGTCAAGCACCCTGAGCTTTTTGAGGCGCTGGGGATCGCCCAGCCCAAGGCAAGTGCAGCTGCTGTGGCCCCGGGGTGGGGGTCAGTGTTTGGGGGTGCCGCAGTGCCACTGTGATGCTGCCTGTTCCCCTGCCAGGGGCATCCCCACGTCTCCTGTTGGGGTGTGACCACCTGTGCGGGCACGGACAGGGGTGCTGAGGTCTCCCTGTGGCCGTTGCAGGGCGTGCTGCTCTATGGACCCCCCGGCACAGGCAAGACCTTGCTGGCCAGGGCTGTGGCCCACCACACTGACTGCACCTTCATCCGTGTCTCAGGCTCTGAGCTGGTGCAGAAGTTCATCGGCGAAGGTAAAAGGGTGTGGGGGGAAGGCGGGGAGGGCTCCCATGGTGCCGGGTGGCCTCACCCATGGTGTCCAGAGCAGACAGAAGCGCTGTGTCTGTGCTGAGCTGCGCACGTGCCAGGGCTCAGCTCTCTCTACTGCCTGCAGGTGCCCGCATGGTGCGGGAGCTGTTTGTGATGGCCCGGGAACATGCTCCCTCCATCATCTTCATGGACGAGATCGACTCCATCGGCTCCTCCCGCCTGGAGGGGGGGTCTGGTGGGGACAGTGAGGTGCAGCGCACAATGCTGGAGCTCCTCAACCAGCTCGATGGCTTTGAGGCCACCAAGAACATCAAGGTAGGAGGGCGCCAGCCCTGCCTGGGGATGGGGCTGGCCCTGGGGTGGCTGGGGTGGTGACAGTTGTTCTCCCTGTGCAGGTGATCATGGCCACAAACCGGATCGACATCCCCAGCCCACTTCGGGAGCGACTCCTGCGGCTCCCCCCCCACCTTTGCTGCTGCTCTCCTCCAGGCCCGCCTGGACATCCTCAAGATCCACTCCCGGAAAATGAACCTGACGCGGGGCATCAACCTACGGAAGATCGCAGAGCTGATGCCAGGGGCGTCGGGTGCAGAAGTGAAGGTGGAGCTGGGGGCACCGTGGTGGCACCGGGGGTGACAGAGGGGGAGTGGTGGGTGACATCTCCCTCCCTTCCTCACAGGGTGTGTGCACGGAAGCCGGCATGTATGCGCTGAGGGAGAGGCGGGTGCATGTCACGCAAGAAGACTTTGAAATGGCTGTTGCCAAGGTTAGTGCTGTGGTGGGTGCCTCCCAGGAGCTGTGAAGCTTGGAGGGGGACAGTTTTGGGGACAAACACTGCTGTTAAAGGGGGTGTCCCCAAGTTTTTAAGCTGGGAGTGAGATGGGGGAGGTGACGGAGACCTTTCCTGGGGCTGCAGTGCTCAGTGGAGATGGAGGCTGCAGCACAGGGATTGAACCTTGGTCCTGGGGGTGTTTTTTGGGGTTATTGGTGCCCAGAAGGGGGAAGGAGGAAGGGACCTGCATGCATGGAACCGACTGTCTGCTCCTCCCTGCCCAGGTGATGCAGAAGGACAGCGAGAAGAACATGTCCATCAAGAAGCTGTGGAAGTAAGGGCGGGCGAGGCTGGGGCTGCACTGTCTCTAATAAAGTGCTGCTACGGCCATGCCTGTGCGCTTGACTGGGGAAGGGGGGGCTGCAGGATTTGGGGGCACACACACACACACACACGCACGCAGAGCTGCTGCTAACTGGTTTTTATTAGAAAATATCCAAAATAGACAAAAAAAAAACGGTTACACAAGAGGCAGAGCAGGCACCCCTGAGCCATACACCCCAGGAATATGTAAACACCCCCCTCCCCACCGCCTGCGGCCGCCCCAAGGAGCGCAGCCGCACCAGGAGGGGCGTGCAGGCAGGGGCCAGCGGGGTTAAGGCACTTCAGCGGGGCCGGTGGCAGCGTCCCCTCAGCCCAGTGCCATGGTCCCCTTGCTCCCCAGCACCTCCAGTTCTCCCGCTGCCCTGCTGACTGGGGCAGGGCACTCAGAGCCCTGGTGCTCCCACTGCCTGCAGGCTCCTGGGGGGCAGAGCCACTCCCCTCCCCAGACCTCCTATCACTCACAAGACGAGTTGCTAATTATGTAAAACAGCAGGGAGGGGCAGAGTAACCAACTGATTGTCAAAAACTTAACACTAAAAAACTTGGTTACATATAAAAAAGAACAGCTTGGGCCGAGCCAGCCCTCTGAGAACACCACGAACCACTGCATAGATTGAGGCGATGAGTGCAGCAAGAGAAACTCAATATATTAATCAAATACAAACCCACTGTACAAAACGCTTTCTTTTTTTTTTTTCTTCTTTTTTTTTTTATAAAACCTGTTCACAAAAATAGTGCAAAACATCGGGCACCAGCTGGAGGGGGGGGAAGCTGGCATTTGGAATGACAAAACTTTGGTTGAAGAGGCGCAGGGCTGGGCCTGCCCTGGCGGCAGCTGGGCTCGGGGAGGGCTGGCAGGGCCGGCAGCGGCTCCTGGTCGGCACGGGCAGAGCTGTTCCCTGCTGGGCAGCAACTCCAGGAGGGGTTTTTGGCCAGAGGAGGGGAGCGAGCGGGAGGGCTGCGTTCAGTGCTACGGGGAAAGAGGCGAGCGGCACGATGCAAAAGCAGGAGGCGTTAACGCAGCAGAAGGGCTGCAGCGGGACCTTGGGGGGAACCGGGGGACCCTCCGCTGTGCTCTGCCTGGGGCAAGAGCTTCCCGGCCGAGGGGAGCCCAGGGGTGCGAGTGGCTCCGAATCCCTCCAGGCACGTAGGGTTTGTGCAAGTGCTGTATTTGATTCCAGTAAAAAGTACCGTCAGGCTCAGGCAGCAGGGAGAGGAGAAAGGAGCTCCCGAGCCCCTGCCGGCCCCTTAGGTGAGGCGGATCCCGAGCACTTGTTCCAGTTCCTGCCGACGCTGCTGGACCTGGAGGAGACCAGGGCGGTCAGGTGGGGTGAGGGAGCTGCCCTGGGAGCCCCCCTGCTGCCATCCCGACCCCCTGCAGCACCCGCCTGCACGGCCCGGAGCCCACCTTGGCGAAGATGTGTCTGCCCACAGCCTCCTGTGCCCAGGGCTGCTGGTAGAACTCGGCTCGCCGCTCCTCCTCAGGGTTCCCGATCACGTCCGTTATGATCTGAGCAAAACACACGGGGTGAGTGCAGGGGACACAGGGTGAGCACCCCCCAAGCCCCTCACCCTGGCCAGCCCCAGGGTTTTACCTTGAGGTCCCTCCTCTGGGATTTGATCCATTCCTGGATGAAATCCTGGGGGTTGTTGCTGAAGCTCAGCATGAAATCGCGCTGTGTCTTCAGCTGGTTGATGGATTCGATGGTCTCGTGAATCTAGGGAGGTGACAAGGGGTGAGAAGCAGCTGTGTCGCCCCTCTCCAAGCTTCCCCCAGCTCTATGGTGCAGCCTTGAAGCGCCGCCCCACTGCCACCCGGGCTGAGCCCCCGCTGAGTCCCCGCACCTTGGCATCCAGGGAGGCGATCTCCTGCTGGTTGGTGGTGGAAGCCAGGAAGTTGCTCATTTGAGCTTTCAAGGGATCATCCACCTCAACATCGATGTCGTAGCAGGCCGTCTTCTTCTGGTCGTTGGGGTCCACGCTGGGAGGAAAGCGGGTGTTAGGGGGGGACGTCCTCAGCCTCCATCCCGCTGTAGGGGTGGATCCACCCCCCAACAGCAACACAAGTACCCCACTGACTGTCCCACACCCCCAAATTTGTTTGGCTGATTCTTCCCCTTCCCAATGACTTGTGCTCACCCCTGCTTTGGGCTGGAGACCTCGTAGGCCCTGCCCTGCCCTCTCCCTCCTGCACCCCACTGGGGAGATACCCTGGCCCCTCCACCCCACAGCGCCCACCAGCCCTGGGAAGCGCTGCCCAGCACCCCCACCACCCTACCTGATGGTGTGGTTGATGATGATGGGATCTGGGTGCTGCAGGAGCCCCGCCAGCTTCATGGGGATCTCAGAGAAGCGCATGCGGACACAGTTGAAGATCTGGAGGGGCAAAGCAAAGCGTTTGCTGTCCATGGCAGGGGCTCCTTCCACCCACCACGGAAAGGGCCAGGCAGGAGCGGGGGACTTGCCCAGCCCCAATTTGTACACAGCAAGCTGAGGGATGCAAGCCCCTGGGGAAGGGGGATAAATTGAGACTGGGCAGCCTGCAGTGTCTGTTTGGAGCCAGAAACAATGCTTTTTCTGGCCTTACTGGAGGTGGGAGCAGTGCTCTCCTCCCAGAACAGTGTGCTGGTGCCGCGGGGTGAGGGCTGACCTGGCGGAAGTAGCGGTTGCAGTTGATGTACTCCTTCTCGTGACTGTCCTGCAGCTTGTTGTGCTTGATGTAGAGCCAGAGCGCCTGCATGATGCTGGCGCGGGTCTGGGTGTGCACCCCGAGCAGGCGAGCCAGGCGAGGGTCCAGTTTGTACTGTGGTGGCTGCAGGGACAGGCAGGATGAGGGGAGTTTGGCACTTTGGCACTCATGCTGCCTCACACAGCCCTCGTGTCACACACTTGTGTCACTGCAGGCTGCGAGTCTGTGCTCCTTTCCATCCCCACAGCCCCAGAAATGGCCTGATATTAAAGCTTTTCCCCAACCCAGGCCCATTTGCCCCTGCCAGACCTCCCCGCACAGACAAGCCGTGCTGGAGGAAGGGGAGCAGGGCACAGCCGGCACCTGCGAAGCCCCATGGCCCCTACCTGGTGATCCAGCATGAGCAGCAGAGTGCATTTCACATTGACGTCACCGGGACGCTTCACTTGGAAGCCGTCAGTCTCCTGGGTTGTGGGCAGCCGGTGCCACTATGACAGACCAAGGGGACACCAGTCAACTCCAGGACCATGACAAGCCGTCTGCTAACAGGCTCTGGGGTCTGCAGCCAGGAGCAGAGAGAGCCAGCACCCGGTCTCTGCCTCTAGCAGGGGCAGACAGCCTAGATCCCACCCCTGCCTGGCACACCTGGGAGTCTGACCCTAGCGGGCTTCAGCCGAGAGCCCACCCAGTCCAACAGACACAGCTTGATGTGCTCCAGCCGAGGCGGGTGGGAGTTTGGATGGGCTGGGGGAGTTACAGCCCTGAGCACTTGACATCAAAGTGGGCTCAAACAGCTCCTGGAGCCAACATGGGATCAATCCTGCCCCAGCCAGTGCAGGGGCTGGGCATCAGAGCTGCCCTCATAAACCACCCCATGCCTGAAGGGGATTCACCCCCACCACAGCAGGCACCACCACAGAAACAAGGGTTTCTCAGGGCAAAAAGCATGAACTGGGTGCAGGAAAAGCCTGCTCCAGGCAGGAGCACCCCAAAAAAGGTCTGATCCCACTCACAGGCAGTGCTTAAATCTCCCCAGGGACCTCCCAGCTGGGCGGGGGACACACACACACACACACCCACTTCTCCCCACTTGGCACTAGGATGCACAGGTGAGCCTTTCCGTGGCGTCACCGCCTGTGTTGGGACTCAGATTCGCAAATCTGCGGGGCCCAGAGCTGCCCAAGCTGCCTCTCAGAGCCACATCCTCACTGCGGCCCCACACCTCTCAGCTCTAACTGCGTATTTGCGGGCATGAGGGGGTTAAGAGCCGAGTGGCCACCAGCCAGCACCAGGGAGGAAAATGCAGCTGTGAACTTGAGCCCGGAAAGCACAGCAGCACCATCGCCTGGGGAGGACTCAGCACCGAGCCCAAAGCACCTTGCTCAACCCCCTCTTGCAGTGGGACAGGCGCTGGGCTGGGGAGCTGAGTGCCTGCAGGGTAAGTGGCAGCACCACCTCCCATTGCCTTCTGGGGGTAACAGCTCTCCCCACCCTGCCTGGGTGCGGAGCCAGCCCCGCAGCGTGGCCAGGAGCCTCCCATCTCACCTCCACTAGATGGTTGTCCGGCCCGTACAGCTCTTTGTCCAGCTCAATGACGAGGCTCTTGAAAAAGGAGGAGAACTTCCTCTTCTGCTTGCTTGGCTGCAAAACAGAGCAGGAGAAGCTCAGCCTGACACCACCAGCCATGGAGGGCCCCAGCCCAAACACCACCTCCAGCACCCAGTGAGCTGAGGGCCATGTCCACCCCAACCAAGCTCTCAGCACAGAGCACCAGTGCTCCTCCCACAACCAGTTCAGCCCTGCCCGCATCCTTACATCCTCCAGCAGTTTGCCCTCCACACGTAGCTCCCAGGAGGCCACGCGCTCACCACCTTCCCCTTCTTCTTTGGCTGGGGTGAAAGTGTTGGAGATGTAAATCCTCAGCTTCCGCTTTTGCTGTGGAACAGGAAAAGAGAAAGAGGGGATGCTCAGAGTGAGAGGGAGGCTGGCAGCATCCACAGCAGCACCAACCTTGTATGCCCCCACCCCACCCAGCTGCTCGCCAGGGCTGCCACGCACCGTCAGTGGTTTCTTAATGGCCTCCTGAATCTCCATCCTCTTCCGAGCGATGGTTTGGTCCAGTTTGCGCTCAAAGGCAAGGAGGTCCATGTAGGCCTGGGATTCTGGGACCAGTTCCCGAATCTGTCAAACAGAACCGATCAGTTCCTTGTGTGTCGCAATGGGATTGCATCCCCCACGCCAGCCCCAGCAATGCTACTGGTGCTGGGCTGACCCGCCAAGGAGTCACCACCTGAGAGGTCCAGCACAACAGCACCAATTCCTCATTTTAAATGAAGACTACAGCCCTGCAAAGCTCTCCCCAAATCACAGAGTTGTACTGTGGACCTCAGTTTAGAGCCTGTCACTGTGCCCAGCAGCCTGCCCGGCGTCACAGGCAGGTAATGGATTTTTAAGAGGGACCCCCAGAAGAGGCTTAGGGTCCTCCTACGTCTCCACCCTAAGCCACCTCCTTGTTTGCCCAAAGTCCTGCTTGTCCCATTTGTGTACACCCCACACCTCTCCTGCCACCGCAGAGGAAGAGACAGAAGTCTTCCAGGTTGGTTTGGGACCCAGCAGAAATGCCCAGTGGGCAAGAGGTGGCTCAACGAGATCCTCCTCCTCATGGGGACCTCATCACCCTTGGGAAGGCAGCACGGATGCATCATCTCCCTCCAGCAGCTCAGCTCCTTCCCCACACACTGATGCAGCACTCACCCTCTGCGGCAGGACCTTATCAGCCATCTTCCTCCTTTTCACCCTGCAAAAAGCACATAGACAGGCAAAAAAAAAAAAAATGACACTGCAAGCTCTTGCAGGACACCTTGTAACCTGCCCAGTGGGAAGCTGCTGCATGTCCCATGCTGGGGCAGCAGTGGGTCTCAGGGGACACCACCAAGCCCTGCTTGTGCGCCAGGAGCCCAGTGGCTCTTTTGTCCCCATCCAGGTCATGAATGGGACCAGGCTCCACGGAGGGGAGTCAGAGCAGCAGTGCCAGCTGCGTGCCACATGCATGGCTCAGTCTCAGCCAGCTATCAAGGCTGCCGCTGCACCGAACAGGTCTGGGGGCACAGGTCCCCTGTCAGGGCTGCTCTGTGTGACGGGGACTTTGGACTTGCAAGAGGGAAGCAAAGAAAGGTTGTGAGAGCATCTAGGGCACAAGCCCTTGGATTAGTGCTGGAAAGCAAATGAGTAAGAAATTATATCCCTGTGGACAACGTGTTGGACATCTAGAGCCTATCACTAGGGAAGGAAATCCAGTCCCTGGTCTCAGTTTCCTTTGCTACTGCTGCTTGCTAAAGGTGCTGCAGGGCAGAAGCAAGGAGAGGTGGTATACAGCAAAGCTGTGGCTGCAGGCATGCTCCCATCTGCAGGACAATGTTCCCGAGTTTCCTCTCCGGAAGTGGCCATCATATTTTCCCAATGCTACAAACCAAAGCCCAGTTCCAGGAGCTCACTTAAAAACAACTTAAAACCACTCAACCTTGCCACAGCAGAGCCAAAATCATCGTGAGGAGAGGAAGCAAAGTGGCCTCTAAAGCCACAGCACAGCTGCAGCCTTGCTCAGAGCCATTTTAGCTCTCTCCAAGCTTGTAGTACCCTGTCAGACCACAGGGCCCGGGGCTCTCCTCCCTTCCCACATGCTGCAGGCTCCCAGCCCCCCTGTAAGCCTGAGCCCGCCCTGATGCCCCATTAAATTCACGCTCAGTGCCTGGATATGCAGGGAAATGCTCTCCTCCCATTCTGCTGCACATGTGAGTGAGCGATGGGGCAGAGTCCAGCAGGCAGAGGGAAGTCCCTTTCCCTTGGCAGCATGTGAAGCAGCAGGGCAGCAAACGTGGGCGTTCGTGCTGCCATCACGAGGTGTCCAAGGTATGCCGGCCGTCCCACAGTTGCTCGTGCAGCAGGACACATCGCGAGGGCAGTCCTAGCTAAGAGGGGGGTCAGAGCACTTCTTTGAGCTCTTTCTTGCTGCATTAAATGTTTCCTGCCCTGCAGGGTTCGGCCACCCCATTAGCAGCTGGCAGGTCCTGATCCCCTGATCCGCAGCCGTCTGGGAGCAAGGATGCTCAACCAGCCGAGCGTGGCTGATCCCCCACAGCCCGG
>NW_009258493.1:547390-551888 GCF_000687185.1 Egretta garzetta | reverse complement strand
CCCCTGTCAGGGCTGCTCTGTGTGACGGGGACTTTGGACTTGCAAGAGGGAAGCAAAGAAAGGTTGTGAGAGCATCTAGGGCACAAGCCCTTGGATTAGTGCTGGAAAGCAAATGAGTAAGAAATTATATCCCTGTGGACAACGTGTTGGACATCTAGAGCCTATCACTAGGGAAGGAAATCCAGTCCCTGGTCTCAGTTTCCTTTGCTACTGCTGCTTGCTAAAGGTGCTGCAGGGCAGAAGCAAGGAGAGGTGGTATACAGCAAAGCTGTGGCTGCAGGCATGCTCCCATCTGCAGGACAATGTTCCCGAGTTTCCTCTCCGGAAGTGGCCATCATATTTTCCCAATGCTACAAACCAAAGCCCAGTTCCAGGAGCTCACTTAAAAACAACTTAAAACCACTCAACCTTGCCACAGCAGAGCCAAAATCATCGTGAGGAGAGGAAGCAAAGTGGCCTCTAAAGCCACAGCACAGCTGCAGCCTTGCTCAGAGCCATTTTAGCTCTCTCCAAGCTTGTAGTACCCTGTCAGACCACAGGGCCCGGGGCTCTCCTCCCTTCCCACATGCTGCAGGCTCCCAGCCCCCCTGTAAGCCTGAGCCCGCCCTGATGCCCCATTAAATTCACGCTCAGTGCCTGGATATGCAGGGAAATGCTCTCCTCCCATTCTGCTGCACATGTGAGTGAGCGATGGGGCAGAGTCCAGCAGGCAGAGGGAAGTCCCTTTCCCTTGGCAGCATGTGAAGCAGCAGGGCAGCAAACGTGGGCGTTTGTGCTGCCATCACGAGGTGTCCAAGGTATGCCGGCCGTCCCACAGTTGCTTGTGCAGCAGGACACATCGCGAGGGCAGTCCTAGCTAAGAGGGGGGTCAGAGCACTTCTTTGAGCTCTTTCTTGCTGCATTAAATGTTTCCTGCCCTGCAGGGTTCGGCCACCCCATTAGCAGCTGGCAGGTCCTGATCCCCTGATCCGCAGCCGTCTGGGAGCAAGGATGCTCAACCAGCCGAGCGTGGCAGCCCACCCAGCCAGTCCCCAGGAACAGAGCTGCAGCTTTATCTGGCTGCTGACGTCCTTGTGATTTGCCCCTTGTCCTTAATCCCCAGCTCGCTCTGGAGCACTAGAGGGATGCACAGAGGCTGCGACTCCCTGCGGAGGGATCACAGAGCCAACCAAGCTGTTGGCCACCAGCCCTGCCACGCAGCCATGGCAGGGAATGGGATCTGATCATTATGACCAAGAGACCCCATCTTGACAAACAGTCTCCACTAATCAAGAAGCCCTCACAGAAACCAGAAATGGAGCAAAGGGATTAGCAGCGTTGTAAACAAGCGAGGAGCTGCTGGCAGAGCCTTGCCTGTGGTTTGCTGAGACCAGCCCAAATGAACAGTCCTACCGAGACTGCAGCTCTGGGGAGCGTCTCTGCAACCCGCCACCCCCGTCCCCTGCTTCCACCCATGTCTGTGCCTGCCAGAGCCAGCACAGGCCCCTGTGAGAAGAGGAAAGATCCCGAGGAGCTGGTGCTGGGGCCTCTGGCAAGCACAAACACATGCAGTGAGGCTTTTCAGTTACTGGCGTAGAGATCAGAGCATGAGGAAGCTGCAAGCTGAGTGATCTCTGCCCCCATCCCCACCCCCCCGTCATAGCAAAACACGCCAGCCCTGAGCCCTGGCAGGTTTCCCACTGCCCATGGTGCCAGCTGGGGGAGTCTGCAGGCAAACCGTGCCAGCTCCCGGCCTGGGAGCAGCAGGGTAGGGAGCTGAGGGTTTTTGTGGTGAATGGCAACTGGGACCCAGCAGTCCCAAACCAACCCCCTCCAGCCTGCTGCAGGGGTCTGTCCTGGAGCAAGAGGGTGCCAGCCCCTTACCCTCTCCTCTGGGTGGCCAGTGGTGGCTGTGCCTGCGGGGTCAGCAGGCGCTTCCTGAAGGGGTCCATCATTGACTGTGGCAGGCCGGGTCGCATCGGGGAGGCTGCTCCGTAGGGCGGGGCTCCTGGTGGTCCCCCCTGCAGCCCTGCCATGGGCATCCGGCTGCCTGGTGGCATCCCAGGGCGCTAGTGGGGAAGAAAAGAGAGGAAGAGTGTGCATTGAAGTCTGCCCTGTGAGGGGGCCTGACCTTTGCCGGGGATCAGTGGATGCCATCTGCCCTCTTGCTTCTTCCCTGAGAGAGATTTCTGAGGTTGTTCCCTGCTCTGACATGTGGGCAAGGGACAGGACAGGGAGGAGGGCAGGACATCAGGACCGACGGCCTTCCTCACAGGAAGAGTGATGGGAAGGCAGAAGCAGGACAAGCAGAAGCCAGGAGGCGAGCGGGGCAATCCCACCTCCTAATGGCACTGGTCACAAGACCAGCAGGCAGGAAGGAAGCTGAGCTCCTGAGCACAGGGGATGGAGGCAAGAGTTCACCCCCTGCCAGCACGCCAGTGTCCTTCCCTCTCCAGGGACCCAGAAAGGGCATTTGTGAGCCACAACATGATACCTAATCATTCCCGCAAGGGATCCCAACCCAGGAGAGCACTCTCAGCCTCTCCCCATCGCCTGCAGCAGAGCAGCTTGAAAAGCCAGCACCTGCACTGCCGGCTTGTGGGTGCCACCAGATCTACACCCCACACCCCCCTCCAGGGCCTTCGACAAACGGTCACAGCACCCCATGACCCACCGGCCATCCCCGAGTGCTCCAGCCTGCTTCACCAGCAGTCCGAGCCAACAGCCTCCCAGGATACTTTGATCCTCAAGCTCCCTGCTGCCAAGATGCGAGGCTGGGAGAGCCACCAAGCCAGCAGAGCAGTATTTCTCCAGTGCCGCAGGCTCCTCAACATGCCAGGACATCCCCCACAGCTCCCCTCCCACCACCCTGCTGGGACACACGGCTGTGCCATTGAAGAGTGCTAATGAAGCCACCTCATTATCCCAAACGAGCCCAGCAAGGCAGTACCAGGAGCTGATGAGCTTATCTGCACACATTAGTTTCAGCGCAAACCCTGGGTGAGGGAAGGTTGGGAGCACAAGACCACCACCAGCAGCCTGCCTGTCCTCTGCAGCTTTTATGGGCAGGCTCAGAGCTGTAGTGGGGAGGTTGGTTTGACAGCAGCTGGAACCAAACCACACTCACCTCCTCTCCAAAGAGCTGGTAAATACAAAGCCAAGAGCTCAAGTAGCTCTTGCTCCAGACCCCAAGGCCACGGGTGTCTCTGCAAGCAGGAGATCCCAAAAATATACCAACTGCTGCACTGCAAAGCGTACTGCAGCTGGGAAGTCAAGCAGCAGCAGGCCACGGGATTAGCGCTGCACATGGGAAGTTCAAAAACACACACACGAGGGGAGGGCAGAGCCCGTTACACAACCAAATGATGCCTCCACCTTTGGTCAGCCTTCCTTTGAAGCAGCACCTCCAGAGCCTGGGCTTGCTAACCTGCCCTTGATCCAAGGCAGGAACCTGTTTCTTCCTCCGAACAGCCCCCAGATGTTTCTCTCCTTTTGATCAGCCACATTAACACAACTCATGACAAGGGGAACTGTGCGGGATTGCCGAGAGCCGACTGCGGCCAGCAGCACCTCCTCTTTTGTCAAAAAGTCACAAGGCAAGGACCCAGTTTCTCTGGGCTTATCAAGAAATCTTCCATGGCGGGGCCAGGAAGAGAGGCAGTGCTGAGATCCACACCCTTTGCAAAATTAAAAAACCCAGGCAATGGGTAAATACTGTTTGCCAGTGCAGCGTGGCTACAGGTGGAATGCGCTCCCATAACCATGCTGACTTAACCCGCAAGGGCTTCTAGAGAACAGATAAGCCATGAGAAGAGACTGTGAAACTTTTAATCAGAAATCTGGGAGCCCCAAGAAAAGCTGCAGGCAGTCACCTGCAGCTCCCTAGAGCCACTAGAAGTGTGTAGAAGACAGACAGCTTTTGAAGCAAACCTTGCCCCGTGTGTTTCTCAAGCCCACATAGGCAGGAGACCATGGTCAGTGCCATTGGGAAAACAGTCTGAGGTCAGGCAGGTTCCCTATGTGACAACATACAACAACACAACCCTTTCCCGAAGCACACGGACAGGGGAACGCTATCAGCAGCTTGCTTGGACTGAGAAGACGCAGCCATGACTAGCTCCCGTCCTTCAGCAAGGCAGCTTTTGCCACCACCATGCCCCGAGGTCTCTCCTGCCTCCCTCTGCCACTCCAAGGGTCACATTTCTGATCTATCCCTGAAATGAGAGATTTGGAGGCTGGCCGAGTTGGTTGAGAGGGCCTGTTACAGCTCCAGGTAAGTGATAGCATCTTTTGCAAGGTCTCCTGTGTGTCCACCTGCTCTTTGGAGGGCCATAGACTGCTTGGTTACAAGAGAAGACACCTCTGTCAGCAGGGAGAGATTCAGCGCAAGGATCAACGGATCTGTCACACTTAAGACTTTAACGTCACCTCCACAAACATCTGAGAACCATCAGCCACAGTTAAGCTGCGGGGGAGCGAGCTCCAGCCCACCAGGGACCTGCATTTGATCACTTGGACA
>NW_009258493.1:542672-547355 GCF_000687185.1 Egretta garzetta | reverse complement strand
TCGTGGCAAGCACGGGGAGGGGGGGCTGCTCTACCTCTTCTGGAAGATGGGGCAGTGGAAAGGGGTAGAGCCCCTCTTTGAAAAGGCAACAGTTCAGCAGCATAAGGAGCAAGATGTAATTTCTGAGTTGAAAGATGCTTGCAAGGAAACACTCAACACTTGGAAAAAAAAAAAAAAAAAAAAAAAAGGGAAGGCAGACTCCTCCACGTGGATGTTTTTTTCCCCTCAGTTTACCATCCAGATTTGCAAATTGCTAACGGAGAAGCCTCTTGGCAAACGTGGGCCAGCCTCTGCCTTATGTTCAATCAGTGATCACATCCCTGTCCAGGGGAGCCTCAGCTCCCCAAAAGCTGCAGGCTCCTAAGACTCGACTCGTGCAAGGATGGTGCAGCCTTAAATCTCCAGCTAAGCCATGAAGCAGCACTACAGCCCTGGCGGGGTAAAGCCAGCCTCCAGTCCCCTTCAGAAGCCCTGGAAATGAACAGGATGCAAGGGGGCTTAAATTCAGGAAATTTTATTAGACTGGCTCAAACCAGAGACTTTCCTTAGCTCCTTCCTGGCTAACAGAACCCCTTGTCCCTCCACCCACCCCTCTTCACCCAGGGCAGCGCTGCTGCCCCATCCCCTCCAGGTCCTGCCTCGTCCTCCCCTCCCTGCCCCACTGCCCCTGCCAGTGGGGCGGACAAAGGGCAAACCTCGCAAGCTCAGCTCCGAGGAACGAGCTGGATCACATCCAGCCTTCCCTGCGGAGAGTGAGCGGAGCCGTTTGGAAATGGGACAGAAAACAGCTTGTTTCTGTTCCCTGCCAAAGCCAAAGGAACGAATGGGGCTGGCTGCGGTTTAGCGGTTCATCCCAGGTCAATGCACAGGCCGCTTGCGTTTGGGGAGCTCTGTTGAGAGTCAGCTTCAGTTGAATCCGAAGGGAGGCTGGAAGGCTTCCCGATGGACGTTTGTTGGCATGACAGGAGCCTCCCTGCCTGCCAAAGGCCCCTTCTTGAGGAAGGGCAGGCCAGAAATTGGAGGCTGGTAGCAGAAAGGAGAAACAAGAGGAACAATAAATCGCAGGACAGATCTGCGAGAAGAAGCCAGGCTGAAGAGCGAGCTTGAAGAAAAGCAGTGTTTCAGAAAACAGGCATCTTCATCTTCCTTCCAAGACCGCAGCTCTTTTCCTGCAGCTCCTAACAAAGCGGGGAAAGGCTCTTCCTGATGCACGTCCCATTTTGCTCCATCCAGAAAGGCGCGATCCAACTTTGTACATGCTAACAGTCAGGGAGCGAGAGCCCACATGTATCCTCGCCTGGGGCTTTGGGAGCAGAGCTCTGGACAGACGCCATGCGACGACAGCTCTTCCTGCAAGTTCCTCCCGGCAAGCCCGGATGGCAGCACTTCCCATTAGGACAAATGCAGAAGCAAAGCCTGCTCAAACGGGATTTGAGCTCCATGTCAGGCTGGTCTCAAGGAGAGCTCAGCTGCCTAAAGCTCAACCTGGGGCTTTGCATGGATCAGGACCAACCAAGTCACCCCCAGCACACTCCAAAACAGTGTTTTCCCCCCTCTTTGTTCTTATCCGTGAGCAAATCCCTCTTGGGAGGGTGCCAAGAAGAGCCTGGGTTCGTGCTGGCAGAGATATTCATCCGGGAGGTGGTGGTGTTATCGAGATGCCTTTGCAAGCTGCAAGCTCTTGAACAAGCCCCCAAACTACCCCAAAACAGCTCGTTAAGCTTGGAAGGCCTGCTGTATTTTGGTACAGGAGGAGCTCCAGGAGTCAGATCGCATCTTAGCTAAAAACTACAGATGAGGAAGTAGTAAATTAAAGGGAGAAGGGCAAAGCAACAGGCAAAGACACCGAGCAGATTTAGAACATGGGCTGGCAACGTTTCAAGCAACAGCAGAGATGTTTGTGTCCAGCCAGACCTGCCCGTCTGCAGCCTCACACCTGAAGCCACAGATGTTACAGGTCAGAGAAAGGAAAGGTCACGGGGATTCAAATCATAACAGGGGTGTTAATGCAGGCAGGAACAAGGAACAAAAGTGGTGGGTTCCTGCTTGAAAGAGAAACTCTGTCAGCCTCTAATGCAGGGTGGAGGCACACGCAGGAAGATCGGAGATAGGTGCCTGTATAAAACACCGCCTTTGGTGCTGCTGCTGCTGTGCTGAACTGCCCAGAGAACGGCTCTGAGAGCTCCTGAGAAGGTCCTGTGGAGGAAGATGGAGCGAGGGCCTTCAACAGCAAGGTCTGGAGATGTTTTCCACCTAGCAGAACTTCACGGTCATGTTTCCCTGGGAGAAACAAAGGGTGCTGTGGTCTCCGTTGTTGCCTGCCTTCCTCTTGCTCCAAGAGAACAACGTTCATCTGCTTTGTATCATCACTTAAACTAACTCAAGGCTCAGTCTGTGATGAAACCTGCCTTGGAAACCATCTCCCTTGGGAAGGGTGGGGTCACCCCGCCCAAGCAGCATCACAGCTGGTGCAGCTCCAGCCCTGGCTGTTGTCCCCAGGCCCCCTTCAAGCCAATCCCAATCACCCCACGAGCACGAACACTGTTTTCCTCTGCTCCCAAGCAGATCGGATGGATCTCTCCCATGCTGCACTACACCCTCTCCAACATGTCCAGGCCACCCCATCTTTCACCTGGCTCCATAACAGCAACCCACACTTCTCCGGCTCCTCCGTCCCGGCTGACTGCACAGGTTTCTCCACGAAGCACAACTCTGCTGCCTATGCCGAGTCACTCTTGCTTTCAGGGTTAGGAGTTGCTTGGACTGCAGCAGCCCTCCTTACCCACAGAAACCAGGCTCTTTCTTGCCAGCAAGTGCCAGTGGAGCACCTCCTTTTAACACAGCACCTAATGAACACCGCTCTTTGCCACCTCTGTGCACCAGCATGGGGTAAGTTCGAAGTCAGAGCACTGCTCTGCACAGTCCCGTTTCCACCACACAGAGCCAGGCCCGCTCCCTGCCTCAGTGTCAACTTGATAATTCAGGAAAAATGTCTTCTAAGCCCAAACCTACCACCTGAATAAACAGAATAAAGGCTCCTTTTCGCTGAATTTACACCAGCCAGCACAATCTGGATGCTGGGGACTGGGACTCAGCCTCAGCATCCTGTGCCAGCAGCACAGGAACAGGGACTGAGATGGGGGCTCTGCTCGCAGTCTCACCACCAAGCAGCTGGAGAGCTCGGCTGGTCATCCTCCGCTTGGAAAAAACCCTCTCCTTCCTGCTCCGGGCACAGCACTGGCGCTCTGGAAACATCCGCTCCCAAAAGGCTCCCAAATCAGTCCCAAAAGGGACTCCCACCGGGAGCAGTCTTCTTGAATTCCCTGCTTGAGCCGCCAGTAAATAACCAGCAGGCATGCAAGGATGTCAAAAGGACGAGCATATGTTTAATAATCCAGTGATTAAAGAGCCCCTAAGCACTCGCTGGCATGGATGAGGGCCGTTGTGTCTCCAAGCGCCCAAATAATGAAGTTCTTCATTAAGCCAGGGCATAACAGAGCGGAGAAGTCCTCCGGGTACGGCAGGGATGGCCACTGGGAGGGGAGAGGCTGCTTTCCTCCGCCTGGGAATTGCAAAACAAAGGGCAGACCCTCTGGGTCGCACCCGCTCTCCCCTCCCACACACGGGCAGCCCTGCCGGCCAGACGCAGCTAATGGCCAGATGCGAGGCACGGCACTGGCCACCAGCCCCAGGGCTCGACTGGCCCCACCAACCCAGCCAACTCCTGCACCGGCTTGCTGGCACCAGATACCGCGGTGACGTCCACTCGGTGCACATCACCCTACGCCAGCCGTGTGCTCCCAACACCTGCTACCATCACGGGGAGCCAGCGACGGGGCGGGAGGGAAAGCAAGCATATGTTAGCCTGTTTACCCGCAGCGGTGAGCGGCTCCCGGCTGCTCCCATCAGGATCCAGCTTCCCAGCTGGATTTTGCAACTTGCCACATGGACGGTCAGGGCAAACAACTGAGTGCCCGCTCAGCCCAAAACATCTCCGAGTCAGGTTACCATCGATTCATGCTCAGACTGGCCTTGGCTGCGTCGTCTCAGTTTTCAGTGCTGGGCTTTTCGGCGTTTTTAAGGCTACAAGGGGGAAGTTGTTTCCCCATCTTGTATTAATGAAGCTTAGAAGCTGGAAATTCCCTCGCCTTGATTTATTTCTCAAGTTTTAATTCATGTAAATAAGGCAGCAGCTCTGGAGGAGGCAATCAGCAGCGGATGAGAAGCGTGTTGCACAACTGGGCTCCTCCATTTCGAGCCTGCCTGGAATATTGGGCTTTACACCAGAAACCTAATAACCAAAATAATCCCCGTGCGCCTAAGCGCAAACCGACAAGCTGCGGGTGCAAGGGGAAGTGGAAACTTGAGCGTGTGTCAGAATATACTTCGTATAAGAGACGTTCAGGCTGGAAAATAAGTGATTTCCTTTGCTTATTGAGGGCTGCTCGCTGTTTAGATTTACTTTCCCCCCTGATATTACCAAGCACCTGCTCTTAAGTCCAGCACTGAACCATCTCCCAAGCTTCCCCTTGAGGATATGCACCCACAAGGCCAAACGGTTGCCTCCACCTTTGCCAAAGATGCAGATAAACAGGTTTCACGGCAGCCCGGTGCTGGGGGAAATGGCTGCGGAGCGGGGCACCCGGCTCACGCTTCCCCCGCTCCGGGCCCCGGCGGGATCTC
>NW_009258493.1:542386-542641 GCF_000687185.1 Egretta garzetta | reverse complement strand
GCTCCGGGCGGGCACCGGTCACGGCTGCTGCGGCGGCGGAGGGGACGCCCTCGGCGACGCTGCGGTAACTTTTACCGGGTTTTTTTTCGGGTTTGTTTCGAGAGAGTGGAAAGCGAGAGCACGGGAAGGGAGCGCACGTGGAGGGATCCTAACTAAAACCGGCAGGAAAATTAACATTAGCCCGGGTTTAAGGCGGGGGTAGGGGTGGCGGCCGCGCTCCCGGGGGAGGGCCACCCCGGGGTGATTGCGGGGGCC
>NW_009258493.1:511880-540968 GCF_000687185.1 Egretta garzetta | reverse complement strand
CGTTCAGTCCTTGGCAGTGGCTGTCACATCCCTTCTTGGGACTTTGGTTGGGGTGTAAACCCCCCTCCTTGTCACCATGACCCCCAGTCCTGCCAGGCCAGGTCAGCCCAGCCACTGCAGCTGCGTCCCAGCACCTTCCTACCGAGGAAGCCGTGGCTCACACCTCACCTGCCACCGGCATATCCATGGACCTCAGCCCCCTGTTGCCCCCTACCCTGACAGGGGGCACAGCCCTGGACCTGCAGTGGTCCCTGTCCCCACTGCCTCGGGTGGTCCCCCAGCCCTTGCAGCCTTGAGTGCCACCACTTGGCTGCAGGGGCTTTGTCTGCTCCTACCTGGTCCGGTAGAGCCCACCTAAGGTGGGGTGAGGTGCCACCCCTCTGGGGCTCAGCCTGGCCCCCTCTTTTCCTTTCCCCCCAGCTCTAGCTCACAGACCATTGGCTGCAGCTGACTCACTCTATTTTCTTGGTCTTTGCATCATTTTTCTCTCCTTTTTCCCCCTCTCCCTCCTTGCTGCTCCATCTCTATCACCAGAATAGTCATCCTGTGGCCACTGGCCCTCTTGGCCAGGCAGATGCATCCCCCCTTCCCTCTTTGCCACCACTGCTTTTTGGCCAGGCAGGACACAAGTGCTCCCCTGGGATGGCAGGATGCCTGCCTCTGCCCAGTCCAACCAATCTGGCTGCCTGTGTGAGGACCAGGGCAAGAGCAGAGCTTTGCCTGCATTCTCCCAGTAAGTGGGTGCCAGTCTGGGGCCAGAGCATGGAGCATCTCTGCATTTTGCCACCTGAGTTCATGTTTTGGGAGCAAGAAGTGGTGCAGGACATGCTGTGATGGGGAAGGTGATGCCCACGCCATCCCGCAGATGGGGATGCAAAGGGAGGTTTTTAGTTTCTGGCATTCAATTAGGAGTGGAGAAGTAGAAGTTTTGCAGATCTTCAGCTGAGGTCACAAGTGGAAATGGGCACCCCAATGGGGACGGGGTCTTCCTGCAGCTCCCAGCCCCATTGCGCTGGGGGGGACCCCGTGGCTGATCACAGGGTGGCCTAAAAATCCCACAGCCCCTTGGCGGGGGGGGCTGCATCCACAGGAGATTGGACCCCATGAGCAGGGGTAGGGGCAGAGCTACCTGGGGCATCCCTCGGTGTGGGGAAGTGGGTGCTGGCTCTGCACTGGGGTGCATGGGTCTCGCTGCAGGAGCCCACTGCACCCCGAAACCACCCTGTGTCTTGCTGGCTTGCCCTCCATGGCAGCTGATCCCTGGTACTGGGGGTGTAGCGCTGGACTGGCACATCTGGGCTTATTTTTGGTTTATTATTCATCCCATGGGGCTTGGAGCGGGGGTCATTCCTCCCTAGAGGCTGGGACAAGCCAGGGCTGCTCCCCACGGAGAGCAGTGGGGCGCAGTGCCGTGGGACGAAGTTCCCAAAAGAGCTCCTGAAGGTACCACCAACACCCGTGTCCCCTTTGAGCCTCGCTCTGTCGGCACTAGATGGAGTGAAGCACCAAAAAAGCAAATTTTCCTGTTAAACTACATCTCCTGCATCCCTGTTGTTTGACTTGGTCCTGGCAGTGGACCCCTCCCACGCCTGGATGAAATGAGGATGAAATGAGGTTTTGGGGCAGTTGGTGCTGGGGATTGCCCTCACCCAAGTTTCCAAACAGTCCGTCTCTCCCTTCCACTGCAGCCTTAAACCATCATTAAAACACATATCTTCCCTTCAGAAGCACTGACACTTCATTAAGCAGAACATGAAACCCTATTCTGGTGGCAATTACAGAGTTGCTAATAACTCTTAATGAAATCCCACAAAAAGCTGAAATACTGCTCCAGCGCGGGAGTTTCTCGGTGGTGGCCCAGGGCAGCAGGCAATGCTCGTCGACCACGCTCCGTGTCTGGGAATTATTCACCTGACGAGTCGATCTCTGGGCTGGCATCGTAACCTGGCTGCAGATTTATTGCTGTTTGCCATCCCAGTGAATCTGCCGGTGGTTTGGGGGAAGTTCCTAGGATTTGGGGGGCAATCCGGGTACTGCGTAGTCCCTGTCTGTTCAGTGAAGGCACCAGAATGGGCACTAAAAGTGACGATGTCTTTCCCCTCCGGTGGCTTCATTGGAGCATCCCAGGCACAGGCAAAACCCATCTGAAGGTGATGGTGGAGCCTCTTTGCATCGCGATTGTCACTGCAGACGTTCCCCTGAGCAGCTGTCCTACACATAAATGGGGCAGAAGAGGCTCCTTTCGGCCCTTTCCCTCTTACTGGGCTTAAGTGCTTGAGCGGGACTTTGTCCCAGTCTCATTCCTGGTGGCTTCTTGGCTCAGTGGGGCGGCAGCAACGATGGGTGTTTGTTCCCGTGGAGGACACACATGGCTCTGCCATTCATCCGTGCGATCACAGAGATGATTTTCCTGCTTTGTTTCAGACTGGGCTGTGCTGGGCACTGGTTCCTTTTCCCATAAGAAAACCATTCTCCAAGGTGCAGAGCTGCTGTTCCTCCTCATAGGTAGGAATGGAATCGAAACCAGAGAATCCTCACGACTTTTTTTTTTTTTTATTATTTTGCTGAAATGTGAGAGATGCTCCTAAACCCAAATAAACTTCTGGAAATAAGGTAGATAAACAAAAGGCTTAAGATGAAGAAATGCCAGCACAACGGCAATTTAATTTGCCTGCATGTGTGCTCTGCAATGCAGTCGGTAGGTACAAGGCATCCTGCTGCGATGCCGCAGGGCCCTTGCAGAAGCAATGGGCTTTCGGGGAAAGAAGGCAAGGATTGTAAGGATTAGGGCTTTATTGCTTTTCCAGCTCTGGTTTTGTTCCTGTTGTCTTACCATGAGCGCACGGAAATCCCCAGGGCTCGGGGACCAGCATGGGCCAGCAGCCAGGACGCCGGGTCCTCTTCCCCCTGTCCCTGGTTTGCTGATGACCTTCAGCAAGTCGCCTCTTTGCCTTTCTCCCCAGTTTCCCTGCCCCTGTTGCAGAGGTAAATCCTCCATCCCAACCCGCCTGGTCCCGCCGCTGCTGCCAGGAGATTTCCCTGCATGGGGCAGAGGTGGCCGATAAATCCTGGCACCGGTTTCCCTGCAGGAAAGCAGAGCCAGACTGGGTGGGAACGTCTCCCTGGGTGTTTCCAGTCCCTAGTGGGCACATCTTCGCAATGGTTTTGCTGCCTGAGAGCTTGGGCAGCTTTAGCAGTACCTCTCTGTTTCAGTCCATCTCTGGCGATCAGCAGGCGCTTGGGAAACATCCCGCTTTCCTTTTTCCCTTAATGCAGAAAGCCTGGAGCTCCCGGGAGCACTAGGTGCCACACCATCATCTCCAATTACTCGGATGCTGTTTTTTATCTCCTCGTGTGATGTTTTCGGTGGTGTGGAGACCCCAATGATTACTGTGCTGGAATTCCTCATAAAATTTCGAACTTTTCCAGCATCCCACCAGGTGCCAGATCAGTAGCGCGGGGGTCAAAGCCCAGAAGGTGCTGATTTAAGGACCTTCTCTTTGTCAGCTAGGAGCAAAGGTGATTACTCTGTCTTCTTTTCCTCTTATGTGGCACAGGCTGATGCCTAATTAGCGAGACCCTGTTCATCAAGGTAGGTGAGGCTCAGTGCCTCTCTGGAAAGGCTGCCTGTTCTCAGCTGTTTGCACAGACCAGGGGGAACTTCTTCTCAGGAGCATCCTTTGCATATTTTTCAATTAAACCTCCCTTTCTGGAGGCCAGCGCGGTCCCCGGAGGCAGATACAATTAACATATAAATTGCAAATCCACGCTGGTGACCAGTTCATACTTTGGGGGTGGACGGGAGATATTTAGCTTATCACAGCAACGCTCCTGGGAGATGGAAAAGTCTCCCAGACTGACAGTCACGGGTGGTGGAGGAAGGCAGCAGGGACCAATGATGTTTGATGAGCAGCCTTGACCATGCCAAAGAAAGGCACAGAGCCCCTGGGCGAAGATGGCTGCAGGGATCTCCAAAAAACACTGTGCTCCAGAGAAGGACCAAGGGGGACCACCAGAGAACCACCAACCAAAATCTGGATTTTGCAAATTCCACCATTGTTAGGTTTTATTTCTTGGGGGATTGAAGTAGTTGGTCTGGTGGAAGCCGTGGACATGCTCTCCATGTGTTAAACTCCTTCCCAGGCACCAGTGCCTGCCAAGAGCCTGGGATAGTGTTAAAGCCACAAGTTATTGGAGATATTGCGGTGGAGATGGCTTTGGTTCCTGACTGGTGCAGAAGCCTGGGTGGTAGGGACATTTCACAGCAGAGAGCTCGCTATACCAAGCCCACTCCCACCATGTGTGGGACCACACCACCAGTGGATATGACCCTGCAGTGCTTCATGCCACCAACAGCCTCCAGCCGTGACCACATTGCATCTTGCAGATGTGCTCTGCCTCTCAGCCATCCATCACCCCGTTGCTTCCAGGACAGCGGCAGCCTCAGCCCATGGATCCATGGACAGCCCCTGGTTTTCCCTTGCCGTCAGGGTGACATCACTAGGGATGATTTCCCGACCCAGCTGTAGGACCACTGGCTTCATGGTGCCCCTCAGCCTTTCAGGGCTCCACAGCTTGAGCTGATTGTTGGTGGAATTCTCCCAGCCCTGTGGATGCTGGTCCTGGGGTGAGCTGATGCCAAGCTCAGAGGACATCAGTCCCTTCACCTGAGCAGATGTGTTTCTCATTTTGGAAGGACAGTCACTGCTTTTTATGTGATCTTTAGACCGGCTGCTGCAAAATCTTCAACCAACCCCAAGTCTTTGCAAGCCCACGCCTACCCCAGTCCATCCCAACTCCATCTGGGTCCAACCCATGACATAGCTCTGCCTGACGCCTCACATAAGGCACATGATTAAGCTTTGAGTTATCAGCCAGATAACTCAGGTTTTAAATTATTTACCTGCGCAGGGAAGGTTTCCTTGTCAGGAGGAGTTAAAGCGATGCTGGGAAGACGACTGCTGCTTAACCTTCTCTGAGCTGTAATGAGATTGAGTTTGTCATCTTACTGTACCGTTGTCATTCGGCGCCTGTAAGCTTTCAGGCTGACTCTGGAGCCTGTCAAACTCCATCCACCACTAAAAGGTTGTGGGATGGGCTCAGGATGGGCTACGTTGCCTGGAGACTGGTGACAGCCCCTCTTGGTCCCCTCCATCCCGATGGGTCGGATGGCAGAGGCTGGGCTTGGAGGGTGGATGGCTCATGTGGCATTTGGTACAGAGCTGAGACAAATCCTGTGTTTTTCAGCTGAGCTGAGATGCTTTGAGGGGGAAGGGAGCAGTGGAACAATCAGCTTAAACCAGCCCATTAATGCCAAATGAAAATCCCGTGTACGCCATGCCGGGAAGCTGCGCCCACGCTGGCAGGTGAGCCGGGCCTGCTGGCAGATCCCTGGCTTTATTTCCAGCCCCATTGCTTCTTCCCGTGCCTGTCCGGCAGCGATGGGCTGCCCCACCATGCTCCTCAGGGAGCCACCCCAAGTCCCCCCTGCCTTCCCAGCTATGGGCGACCTTGCAATTCAAGGCACCTGGTATTTGAAAGCATTAAACCTAATTTTGGTATGGTTTTGTCTCTTCATGGGTGTCAGGCGTTGGGTTGGGATCATGCTAAGGGGGTTGATCCCAGTGGAAAATCTTCTCCCCTCTTCCCAAACCCCTCTGTGCTTGGGCACAAGAGGGCACTGAAACACCACCGCGATCAGGCTGTTCCTGAGCGCAGAGGGAGATGCCGGAGCTGTAAAGTCCCTTCTGCACCTTCCCCCGGCTCGGTGGGGTCCCTACACACAGAAGGGTGAGCAGACACATCCAGAGGATGCTCCTGCCTTACCCCATGTCCATGTTGTGCCCTTCCCATTGACTTACATCGCCTTAAATGAGGGAAGCAAGAGCCAAGCGGAGCCAGCACCTCCTTTGGCATAAGCAGACCTGTTGTTTCTGGGTCTGGGACCAGCAAGAGCAACAAAATCCCTTGAGTTTTGCGCTTGCTGGGGTCAAACACCCGCTTGCTGCCTGCAAAAAAACCCAACTCCTTCACCCGCTTGGGTTAAAGCAAGTGGAAATCACCGCTCGGCTGCGCTCTGCAAACCTGGGAGCGCTTAATTGATATTAATCTCATCAATGCAAATCATATTAGCTCTCCTAGAAACACTGGGCCTTTACCAACAGCAACGCTGACTGTTCCATATAAATCAAATTTACCAGCCTATAAACATTAGTACATCCCACAGACATATTCACCCTCATAAAAAACATCAATGGCTGCCTGACTATATTAGTGGAAATAAATTACAGAACTTTATCTCTCTGCCATGATTATGGGCAAAACCACATAAAAGAGGCACTTGGAAGACACTTTTGTGTCGATTGTTGCAGAAGTTGCCAATGCCGTTCGGCTTCTTCAAACCGCTATGAATTGCATATAATTAAGGGATTTGAAAACCTTCAATGACTAAATGATAAAAATGTCCCTTTTGCAAGCCCTGGAATGCCTGCGAGAGCAATTTTTGTGCAGGTGAGGTGAACAAAATCAACTTCTTAAGCATTGCACTTTGGGGGGGGGTGCAGGATGGGGTTTTTTGAGTGGTGGGTAAACAGGAGAAAGTGTCTGATAGGGGAAAAAAAGAGTTTGTGCTATTCAGCTCCTCAAAAAGACGACTCTGAGGTGGCTTCATTGAGCCTGAGCATATCTGGAAGAGCAAAGCACCCAACAGAATAAAGGTACAAGTGGGAAGTGGTGGCTGGGAGGGAACTGGATGAGAGATGAGGCTCGTGCTTCAAGCAGGCAGTGTGATTAACCGGGTGAGCAAAGCTCTTCAGGGAGAAGTGGGTTTTCCTGCAGAGACTGGATGGTTTGAGAGATGCTTAATTCCCACAGGAGTTACTGGGGGACTGAGGGGAGGATGAAGTGGCCTGTGGTGCTGAGAAGATTTGGTCTCAATGATTGGACACTGGATGTGCCCGGGAATCTGTGGCAGGAGGACTGAGGAGTAAGGTGGGGAATAGGAGACTTCAAAGCCATGGGATGTGTCTGCAGGTGTCCCCATGCTGGGGACAAGCCTTAACTTCCCCAGAGCCTCCAGGGCACCCACGGGTCTCAAGCCATCCCTACCTCACCACACCATTACCTTACCTGTCTTCCCTGCCCTGGATATGATGCCCAGGCTACTTTAATGTGCTCTGCAATAGATGAGCTTGGGGACATCATCTCCTTAAATGTTGGCCAACCTGTTGGCTTTCCTGCTGGTTGCCCGCCCAGTGGAGTCACGCTGGGGTGCTGCAGGTGGTCCTGTGTCCGTCTGTCCCTCCTGAGCAGGGAAGAGGCTCCCAGCAGAGCTGATCTGCCTCTCCCATCTCATCTACTTTATCTTTTCTTGAGTGTCCTCCCTCATCAGTCTGGGTGATGGCACGGTGCCTGCTCCCAGCTGGCAAGGATTAGAATAAGTCTCCTGTTCTTCTGCTCCTCTCTGCTCTTTTTATCAAGGCCTTCTCCTCCAGGTCTGTCTCAGGTATGTGGTACCCCTCTTACCATAGTAATGTGTCTTACCATCTCTCAGTCTTCAGCTCACTTACCCTGGTAATGTCCCTGTGCAGGAGAGGAGCGCTATTGTCCTCATGATACTCATGGTGGAGGGAGGCACTCAGATGAAAAGCTCAAGCGAGATGGGGATCAAAAAGCCCTTGAGAGCCTGAAAGGCCTGGTGTGGTCACCCGGGGGGTGGACAAATGTCCAGGGCAGAGGTGACCATCACTGGTTCCTCAGCTTTACCCTTGCTCAGCTCCGTAGCAGGGTTTCTTGTCTGGCTACACCACTGATGGTGCTTACAACCTCAGCCCTTCTCTCTGTGCTTGGTGACAAGAAGTGATTAAGAGGTTTAATAATTTAGATTTATCCTTTGCTTCTGTCCGAGGCTGTTCAAAGAACAATAAAGTGACTCCAGCCTAATTATGGCTTAGTACAAGCGTCCAGGGATGCTTCCCTTGGCATCGCATCTGTTGGTGTGATAATATCTGCGAGGGCAGGATGCCTCCCCAGGGGGACACCTTTAGGTACCGAGGATGGGCTCATCTTGGGCATGTTTAAAACCTTCACAGTGCTTTGCGGTGAATTTTGGATTTTCCTTTGGATGAAGTCAAATGCAAAAGAGATGCATGTGCCTGACAGCTGGGCTATGGAGCCTTTCGTACCTCATAGGTTATTCATTGACAGGGCTTATGTTTAATGCGGGAGCCTGGCTCCAGCCCAGCCTTCTGGGGCCTCCTGTGATGTCTTAATGCTGTGTCTGCCCTTTGGCAAGGAAAACGTGGAAAGAAAAGTGTGGAAACCTGCACTGCCGCAGAGCAGAGCATGCGGAGGGGCGGGGAGGATGCAGGGGGGGCTGGAGGGCAGCAGCCTTCCTTCTGGGGTGATGGGGAGCTCAGCTTTCCACCAAAATTAGGCTCCAGCCCTCGTAACCAGGTGAAAACCCCCTCTGTGGCAATGGGATCCAAAGGCAGCTGCGTGATCCTGCAGAGGGGTCGATATCACAGCTCAGGGAAGGGTTTCAAAGAGGTGCGAGCACTGCGTCACGGTGCCATGTGCACCTTCCATCAACCCAGACTTGATTGGATCTGCACCCAAGCGTGTGGTCAGCCTCCAAAAGCTGGCTTCTCTCTCAGCTGAATCCAGCTTTTTCAGGGATGAGATAAATCCTGCCCTAAAGTGTAGCTGGGACAAAGGCTGGTGTAGATGTGCTCTGGCAGCGTGCCCTGGGCTCCTGCCCATGCATGATCCACCAGATCCCCCCAGGCAAGCCCCTCCCAGTAAGTCAATGGAAATGGGATGCTGCTGGGTCCTTTATCCCTATGCCAACGCTGCCCTGGAGCACCCCCAGGGCCCCGCCACATGCTTTAGTCTAGCACTGACTAATTACTGGAGCAGAGCAGTTGCCAGGTTGGGTAGCTGGACACAACCTAAATCCTTCTGTTGAATCTGGACTTTATGGGCAGATTGGAAAAAAAGCATGAGGCAGCCACCATCGGGAGGTCCGACCTGCCCATCAGCTCCCCACTGTGGCTGGGCACTGGTTTTAATATCACATCAACTCTCATTGACTTATTGCTGGTCTTTGCAAATCGCCCTCTTAATGATAGTTACAGCTACAGTGTGTGCAAATTACCCTGCTAATGACACTTACAGATGTACTAAATGCCTTTGCTTATTCATATAGCCAGGCGGGGAATCATTTAAAGCTGAAAGGTCAGGAGCGAGAGCGGGATGAGAGAGCATCTCATCTCCTTGGCAACTGCTCGGCTGGACCCCTTCTCCAAGGGCCAGTCCCCAGCATCCCACCAGCTGCTGCTCTGTCCTCGCCGGGCTTGGGTGCAGGATGTGCTCTGCCCATGGGGCGGGAGCAAAGCATGGGCTTCCCTCCCAGGGAGTCTGGGCATGGGGATGCTCCTTGGAGCAACATGTGGAGGGGATGAGGCCGTTTTCTGTGGTGTGGTAATTGCAAAGCTCAAATAGAAAGCAAGAAGAGGGAATCTGATCTCTCTTGATTTACTATTTTGCCAGGAAGGGGCTGTGGTAGAGGAGGATGCTTTCTGAGCCAGCTGTGTTTCTGGTGGAGCCAAGACCCTTCACATCTTCTCCCAGCCCCGTCGCAGCAGCCAGACCCCCACACCATGTCCTGCCCACCAGCAACGTGGCGGTTGCGTGTGAAGCTCCTGGGCTGGAAGGCGTAGATGTAAAATTGGACCCCTCCATGTTACCTGTGTGTGAGTGGCTGGTTTAGCTCCTGGCCAGAAGCAAGGCCAACTTGGGCTCATCGAAGCTGCTATTTCCATGTGAGGTCTGAGTGAAAGCACTTTTCGGGCTGGCTCTGGTGCTTTGATGACTTGGGTTTATCACCTACCAAAATGAATCACCTTTTAGAGCTGCAGCGGATGATGTGATAAGCAAATAACAACTTGGCCACGGCAGCTTAAAAAAGCACCATCTTTGCTGGCATGCCAGCGTTTTGGCAACCCTTGGGACGTGGGGGTGCAAGGACGGCAGTGTCTCGTCTCTGTCTGCAGCATGGCCTTGAGGGTTGATGGAGATCCTACAGCTTTTGTGGAGATCATTGGCTGAATCGAAAAGAGGGACCCAAAGAGGAAGGTGAGCAGCACTTGGCCATTAGATGGTGAGTTTGGAAGTAGGTGGTTGGCCAAGCAGCAAGGTGGTGGTCTCCTCTTCCCCTGGAGGACATAGGGAGGAGGTGATATTACTGGGGATGCAGATTTAAGGGACTGAGCCCATTAATGTATGAGAAATCAGGCTCTCTTATTTCAACTGTTCACAGAATGTCTTGGTTTTCTTTTTTTTCTTTGATATAACTCTGGATTTTCTTATTATCTGCATAAAACGGTGATGCCTTTCTAAACGCTTCCAGATGATATATGATGGCAATGAGTTTCAGAGGCCAAGTGTGTCACACCATTCTCCAGGGACTTTTATTTAGCCATTTCAATCCCTCGCTCCTGCTATGGAGCTTCAGAAGAGTGTGATCCTTCCTACGGGGTGAGAAGAAGTGCAGCGATGGGGCTACCCATCAGGAAGTCATGCTCAAGGTGGTCTCGAGCACTTCTTCATCCATTGACATGTCTTCAGCTACATCCAGCCTCAGCTTTAAAACATCCATAATTAATGCCTCTGCTGAAGACAAACAGTGTTCAGGAAGATTTATAATTTCTTCTCTTGTAATTACCTGTCAAAATTAAAATAATGGCCTTTTAGAAGGAACGGAGGGTTTTTTCTTTAATTAATTAAGTATGCAGCTTGTCATGTAAAATCAAGGTCATGGAGATTGAGATGAAGATGACTGCCCCACTAGTGCTACTCTTCTCACAGCCCAGCACTTACCCCTGGGGGAAGAGTGGGGGAGATATTTGAGGAGGGGAGAGGGTTTATTCAAGCGTCTAGCTTCTAGTGGACCTTAATGAGCTGAAACTATATTTTATATATACGTTATTCCCTGTGCTGGAGGCCCATCAGCCTGTGCCCCCTGGACAAGGATGCTTAGAGGAATCTGTCATGGACTGGTCTGTGCAGACACAGACCAAGAGAAGGTTTGCTAACTCCGAAATGTGGCTGAGACCTGCTGGCTTTGGATGGCCTCTCCTGCCAGTCTGCAAGAAGTGTTGTGAGACCTGGTGTTACCATCCAGCAGCTAAGTCCTCCCTTACAGGTGAGGAGCATTGACCTTCTGCCAGGAACAGGTGACCAGGAAGTGCCTCACATTCCAGATGTCCTAAGTGTCCCAGGAACCACCTAGCACTGTGTCCTAGTTCAGCTGGTCTGGACATCCCTTGTCCCTGCTGCATGAGGGCTGGCTCCTCTTGGAGAAACAGGTAGCAAGCTCTGGATGAAACTTGGGGTGTCACGGAGGCATGAAACAGTGTCCAAATGCAGATAGTCCCAGCTGAACCCCATGAGGCACAAGGGAAGAAGCACGATACTCTTAGCACAGGAAGGATGGGGATCTCGCCCCATTTTCCTCCACCTCCACCCCTGTGCCTGGTGGGAGGTGGACAACCCTGCTCCTTCCTCCCAACCCTGTTATCTTTGCTTTTTGGGATACACCCCGTTTTCCAGGTCTCCCATTTTTAGCAGCCTGTTGCTTTTTGATCAAGACCTCTGGATCCCCATGCTTTAAGCTGCTCTCCTCTGGGGAGCCGGCGGGCTGGCTGTGCAGGCTTATTTCCCTCTGATAACAGACTCTATTAGCATGAAGTATTGCCTTCACTGCTCCGGTGAAAAATGTTAGCTTTCTTTGTGAGAGGTATCTATTGGGTTAGGATTACACTGCCCATAAATAACAGAGACAGGCTCAATTCCAGCCGCTTTCCCAGCCCATAATTGGAACACCATTATAAATTGTAAACATCTACTTTGTGCTATAAATGCACCTTTAAATGCATCGGAGTGGGGAATGGCATGAAGCGGCTGCCAGGAGGAGAGCAGGGAGTCCTCCGTCACCGGCTCCAGGTGATGGGGAAGGGGGCTGCAAGCTGGCTCGATGGGGGTTTTGGGGCAGATCATCGAAATGTGTGAATTTTGCTCCAGCCACAGAGAAGCTCACAGAGATGGATGCTCTTAGTTTTTTGGTGCGGAGAGGTAATCCTGCTCCTGCATCTTGTCCTTGAAGCTTGGCTCTGGGCTTTGGCTCTTGCTCAGCTGCACCAGGCGTCACCCACTGCCTCTAGGCTTGGCCTCAGCATCCTCAGCCCCATCCCCACCCCAGGCTGGGCACCTCTGAAGCCTCTGACAAGCACCAGGCTGGACATGGAGGGTGTCTGCAGAAAACATGGACCTTTGACAGGAAAAGAAAACAGAAAACATGGACTTTTAACAGGAAAAGAAAATGAAAGAACTTCTGAGAAACCAAGACACCCCCCCTCCTGTAATCTGTTGTTGGATTTTTTTTTGGTTTTGCTTTATTTTCTGTGCATGTTTCCATCCTGCTGCAATGCCAACTTTCTATCAAATAGAAAAAGCCATTTGATTTAAATTTTCCAGCCGTCCCTGCTTTTCTTTTAAACTCTTCTCTGGAGGTATTTAAAGGGTGTGATAAGAGTTACGCCGAGGTGCTGGGGGCAAACGTCTTCTTTCATCTCCCCTCACAATATGCAGTGACCTAAGACCGACATTTATTTTAATGTATTATTGAGCTAATGATTTGTATAGACAAGAGCCTTTTAGCCACCAATGTGTTTGATTTCTCCAGAAATACATTTCTAAAAGAGCTGGTGACCTTCTGCTGGCTGCTGCAGCTCCAAAGAGGCTCAGGGAGACTTTGTTCACATGGCAGCAGATGGAGGGACCCATGCACGCGGTGGTGCAGGAGAGGATCCAGGAGCCCAGGGAATGGGATCGGGGACCCATGGACACAGTGGTGCAGGAGAGGATCCAGGAGCCCAGGGAATGGGATCGGGGACCCATGCACACAGTGGTGCAGGAGAGGACCCAGGAGCCCAGGGAATGGGATCGGGGACCCATGCATGTGGCGGTGCAGGAGAGGACCCAGGAGCCCAGGGAATGGGATCGGGGACCCATGCACGCGGCGGTGCAGGAGAGGACCCAGGAGCCCAGGGAATGGGATCGGGGATCCATGCATGTGGCGGTGCAGGAGAGGACCCAGGAGCCCAGGGAATGGGATCATGTACCCATGTAGGATACGGGACAGAAAACAGAGGCACATCCATAGGAAACCAGCTTCCATGGTGCACTGCCTACAAGTGCAAAGGCTGTTTGGGTTCTCAAAAAAAAGAGGATCTGAAATAATTTCATTGTGGTGCTTCATTATCTTCACAGGGAAAACCCCAGCATTAAGGGGTGAGAAGAGCAGGCAATGCTCATGGTCTCAACAAGAGGTGCTGTCTCAGAGCAGGAGATGGGGGGGATGAGGCTACCGGATGCGATGGGGTGGAGGTAGCCAGGGGCTTGGAAAGTCCCCAAACCACTGACAGCCACAGGGTGACAGATGGGGTCAGGAGGAAGATTGCGGGGGACATCCCCCCCTCTTCTCCTCTTCCCAGGTAACATCTCCTGCCATGGACCAAGGGGACATGGGGGCTTTGATCTGGGGCACAAAAGCAGCTCTGACGTCCTCTGACTCTTCTTCACTTCTTGGCCTGAGGACCATGTTGGAGCCTCCCTGCCCACCTCCGCATGGCTGCGCCGGGGAGCTGATGCCTGCTCCCACAGAGGGGAACGGTGCCAGAATTAATTAGCTAGCAAAGTCTGAGCACTGGGCACTGCTCATTTGCTTCTACTTGTGTGTTGGTATTGTTTATTAATTAGATAATATATACAAGTTTATATGAATCTCATTCCAAATCCCAGCAAATTTGCTGGGCAAATATTAATAGCTATAAACACCAAGAGGATAGCAGAACTGTGAGCAGCTCAGGTTTATTAAGAACAAATCATGCTAGACAAACTTAATTACATTTTTGATAGAATTGGTAAATTAGGGGATGAAGCGAAGGCAGTAGGCTTTCATATATCTTGATTTTTAGTAAAGCATTCAACTTGGCCAAGTGCAAATTGTTAGAAAATGCCATATAAACTGGCAGGGAATTGCCTATTGGCACTGGAGGAGCGGGGTCACCGCAGGACCACACTGATGAAAGGGAATGGGGGCATTGCAGCCCCCTGGCAGCTGCCTGTTTGTCCTGGTGCTGAGCTGGGTGGTGGTGCCTTCTAAACTATTGCCTCCCTGAAACTATGTTGTTGCCCCTTTCTTGTGGAGGTCACGTTCAGGCTTACTGGACTAGCAAAAGATCACACTTACCCTCCATCATGCATGCGACTGCTCTGGTACCCTGCTTCTGAGGTTCAGCCTGGAGCAGAAGGAAAGGGGTTGAGTCCCCATCCCTGGGGGGATTTAAAAGCCAGGCAGACGAGGTGCTTAGGGCCAGGATTTAGTGGTGGGATGGCAGGGTTAGGGGAATGGTTGGGCTTGATGATCTTAAAGGGCTTTTCCAACCCAAATGATTCTGTGATTCTATGGGTCACAAGCCCCCAAATGTGCTGTACCAGTGGGTGTGGGGCTGGTTGCATGGAGGAGGGGGTGCTGGGCACAGCAATGCTGGAGTGGGGCAGAGCTGGAGGAAGGCAGAACCATCCCAGCAGCTCCATCATCTGCCACCCTAATTTGCCCTAAAACTGCAGAGCCTGAATGTGGGTCCTGTCCCGAAGAGGGCCACAAACTGGCTAAAAATGCAAGGCCTGTGTTTCAGCTTGGTGGATTCGATGGCTGCAACGCTTGGCAGCTCCGGGACCTGCTGCAGCTCTCCAGAGTTTCTCTTCCTCAAGCACCATCAGTTGCAAGCAGGGGAAGCTCTGGGTGGATTTTATAAGGATGCCTTGTTGGCAGCAGACTCATTTTTCTCCCCACCCCGTGCATGGGCAGCTTGCTCCAGTCGGACATCAGCCCGTGGTCAAGCCCCGCCATCAGCAGGAGAGATTTGCACTTAATACAGCCACTGGGCCTGCTAATGCTGCTATGGGGGCTAATGCTGTAACGCTAATACTGGTCTAACTCCGTAAGAGCTCAACCAGCACAACTGCTACTAAGAGAATAAGAGATACTGCAATAAGCGCTCGCCCTTATTAAGACCGTAATCCCAGCTCTGGGTTTTCTTTTTTTTTTTTTTTTCTCCCCAGTAATCAGTTTGAACGTCGATGGAATAAATCATCAGCTTTATGTGTTGATTTTCCTCTGCTTCAAGCTCATCGCAGGTCGCTTATGTTGGAGCGAAGCAGAAAACAGGACACTGGGAGGGCTCACGGCAGCGGGGCTGCACAGACAAGTTGGGGTGATTCCAGAGGGCTCCTTCTCAATTAGATGGCATAATTTGGGCTCTCCTATCTCCTGCCCACCTCCTTCACCTCTTCCTACCTACATCGAAGCACCCCTGCCCTTACTTGGGTGTTGTACACCCAGGTGGGACTGCCAACAGAGCAGCAGATGGGGTCATGCCACCCAATCTGCACCATGGGGGCAAGAGCAGCATCTTCTCACAGCACTGTGCTTTTGGGATATTTCCATGCCAGCAAAAGCCTTGCAAAAGGTATCATTGCTTTGCATGGTCTGGATCAGATAAAAACGGAACAAGCTGTTGCCTTGCAGTCGGACCGTGCTTTGGGAAGAACGTTGTCACCAGCTTCACCAGGAGCACGGTGACAGCAACATCCCTCAGTTCAGCAGCTACCCCAAGATGCTGCAAGCTTGGGAGCCATCCCTGGGGCTCGCTGAACACTCCTTGATGAGCCCTTGCTGTTTTATCGTAGGCACATCAGCTTCATTCGAAAGCTGCCATCTGTGCTTGTCTCGTTCAGCGTGATTTGCTTTGTTCTTGGCCAGGAGACGCATTTGATCTCCGGGAGTGGAGGTTCCCTGGGTTCAATAAACACGAGGGCCTTAGCAGCACTTTCCTTAAAAAGGCAGATGGGTTTGAGAGGGAATGAAAGCTTTGCATGCTGCATGGGGAGGATTTTCCTGGGATTTGCGTGTTTACGCTGTATTACCGAGGCCATGAGCTGGGCGCCTTTGAAAAAAGGTTTAATTCCCAGGTATTGAATATTTTTTTCTTCTATGCTGAGAGAGGGGAACAGCGTTGGTGCTTTGGAACAAGCATAGCCCCTATCCACCATGGGCTTCAGGACCTGATGGATCCTGGCTCTCTCGGGGTTGCTCCATTCCCACAGTCCCTGGGTCCACGGCCACGTGGAGATCAGGAGCTCAGAGCCCCGGACCAGGACATGTACTTGAAAAGCATGTGATTTTCAAAAGGGATGTCAGGTCCCTTTTATTCCTTCATTAGATCTAAGCCTTTGAGTGCTGTTTCAAGTACTTGTTGTTGGTTTGTTTTTATTTTTCTTTGACTCCAGGAAAGCTGGGAACTTGCTTAAAGGAAAAATGAGCGCTGATGGTCCCATGAAATGATACGATCCTGGGAACTGGGGTTGCAAGAAACAGCCTTGTTTCCTGAGCCTGGTGTCAAAATCATGAACCAGTAGCCCTGTGGGAGGGATGGGTTCAGTTCCAGTGCCAGGCCAGACATTCAGTGGGGTTTCCTCTCCTTAGTGGCACAATTAAATAGAGACCTCCCCTGGAGCCCTGCGTCCAGCTCTGGAGCCCTCAGCACAAGAAGGACATGGACCTGTTGGAGCAGGGCCAGAGGAGGGCTACAAAAATGATCCGAGGGCTGGAGCCCCTCTGCTCTGAGGCCAGGCTGGGAGAGTTGGGGGTGTTCAGCCTGGAGAAGAGAAGGCTGCGGGCAGAGCTGAGTGCGGCCGGTCAGGGCTTAAAGGGGGACGATAGGAAAGAGGGGGGAAATCTTTTTAGTAGGGCCAGCTACCCCCAGACAGGGCAAGGGGTGATGGCTTTAAACTGAAGCAGGGTAGGTTTAGACTGGCTATAAGGAAGAAATTCTTTACAGTGAGGGTGGTGAAACCCTGGCAGGGGTTGCCCAGAGAGGGGGTGGAGGCCCCATCCCTGGGACCATTCCAGGCCAGGTTGGCCGGGGCTGTGAGCAGCCTGATCTGGTTAAAGGTGTCCCTGCTCCCTACAGGGGGGTTGGGCTGGGTGACCTCTAGGGGTCCCTTCCAACCCAAAACATTCTATGATTCTATGATTAATTACTACCATGGGGTTTTCCAAAGAAGGTCACTGCTCTCCTGCCATTATCACCAGGATCCTAAGATTGTAATGGGTGCCCTGGAAATGGTGCAAAATCACAAGATTTTGGTGCAACCTCGTCCAGGTTTTTCCCTCCCTTTCTTCTCCAGGATAACTTGGTTTTGTCCGTTGTTATGTAATTTTTTCCATCCATGGTCATACCTAAACTTCTCCAGCTCACCTCTGCTCTTGTCTTTTACATCTTAGGCTACATGAATTGGTTTATTTCTGATTTACTTTTGGGTGTTATTAATCCTCTGCTGTTCACAGGGTTGAACCCTGGGTTAAGGGACAGATGCAAAAGGCACAGGCTCTTCCCAGCTCAGCTCCAGCCAAAGCCACCAACACCTCTCGTGCTGTCCTGGAAGAAGCCATCTCACCTTGCATGGCTGGAATTACATGAGCACAAGTCTTATGAGGAGCGGCTGGGGGAGCTGGGGATGTTCAGCCTGGAGCAGAGGAGGCTGAGGGGAGCCCTTATCGCTCCCTACAACTGCCTGACAGGAGGGGGGAGCCCGGGGGGGTCGGGCTCTGCTCCCAGGGAACGGGCGATGGGACGAGGGGAAGCGACCTCAAGTTGCACCAGGGCAGGTTTAGATTGGACACTGGGAAAAATTCCTTCCCCGAAAGGGCTGTCAGGCACTGGAAGGGGCTGCCCAGGGAAGGGGTCAAGTCCCCATCCCTGGGGAGATTTAAAAGCCGGGCAGACGAGGTGCTTAGGGCCAGGGTTTAGTGGTGGGATGGCAGGGTTAGGGTAACAGTTGAGCTTGATGATCTTAAAGGGCTTTTCCGACTTAAACGATTCTGTGATTCTATACCAAAGAGGGGAAAACTCTTTGCAAAACAGGGGTTTAAGCCTCTAAATAGCTGAGGGCAGCTGCCTGCAGAATAAATGGGTATAAAGCACGTCATGAGGTACCTGCACCTTTGAGGGAGAAAAGCGTTTATGGAGAGGGGCTTTGCAATGTGATAGCAGAGAGCTGGGTAGATCTGTGCCACCCGCCTGTGCAGCATTTGGCTTTCGCTCTGCTGCTCCTTTTTTTTGTAGCTGAAAAAGGTAAAATTGATTCACCGCCTGGAGCTTTATAACGAAAATTAATGTCTTTGGTGCATAGCTGTTGTCTTCAGGGTGCATGCAAACAAACAACCAAAAAAATGTAGCGCGGTGTAAAATCAGGGTTATATATGCTTTGAATGCTAATGTTTTTTAAATTGTCTTGATTTATGAAGTGTTTCTTTACTGAATTTCCCTGATATTCATCATGATTACTGCAGCTTTGCTGGAGATCTGGAGGAAGTTAATCCAAAAAAATGAGACATACAGCTGGACATCGCTTTTTCGCATACCGAGATACTGTGGGTCAGGCACGGCGTGGCTTTGCAGAGATGGGATCACAGCTCTGCCCTCTGATGGTTTCACACACGTCCTTCAGGGATGGACATTTCTGTCCCCAGGGATATAAGAAGGAAATTTTATTATGTTATCTAACAGCTTTTGGATCTACCGCCTGAGCAGGGGGCAGGTGAAGACCGTAATACCTGTGCCTGGAGCAGCATCAGCCAGAGCATCACATCTGGCCACAGCTGGAGTCAGCACATCACAGTTCAGATATTCCCACTGAGGAAACACCATCCGTGCGTGGAACCACAGTGGTGGCAGGAGGGAAAGTTGAAGGGACCGTCGGAGATGCCTCCATGACAGGAGGACCATCCCCTGGATGTGGAGTGACTTCAGAGTAGCTCAGTCAAATCAATTTGATTGCTTTGGGCCACCAACTAAGGAAAGGAGTTTGCAAAGTATTTTAGGACCATTTGGGCTCAAAAGGCGTTATATAAATGAAAATGAATTGCTAATCCCCTGAAGGCCTCCAAAGGGCTCTCCTAAGTGCTGGCAGATTTGTATAGTTGAGCTGGTTTAACCTCAGGAGTCAGTTTATGCAGCAAAACTGATTAATTTCTCAGCAAAACCACTTAATTGCATGAAAACTCCCCAGTGACTGTTTGAGTTTCCATCCACAATGAACCCCATTTGATAAAACGCATAATAATGAAACTAATCTGTGATCCGAATCGGCTCTTCTGAGGAATTTGTGCCTCACGTGGGGATGTGAAGAAACTCACTGGGACGAGAAAACAAGAAAAAATGAGCCGCCCTTTAGCAGAGAGGGCTGGTAGGTAGTTCGTAACAGAAAAGGAACAATTTCTTTTGGAAGACAACAGAAAACGGTTAAACCTTGGATTTACCAGAACACAAAGCCACTGCTATTAAGCCAGGGCTAAATTGCTACAGGAGCAGGGTTTGTTCTCAAACTGCACATCTTTAGGACCGTTGCTCCCCTTCATTGCTCCACTAGTGGTCGGGTCCCCATCCCTGGGGGTATTTAAAAGCGAGGCAGACGAGGTGCTTAGGGACAGGGTTTAGTGGTGGGATGGCAGGGTTAGGAGAACGGTTGGGTTGGATGAGCTTAAAGGGCTTTTCCAACCTAGACGATTCCGTAATTCTATGATTCAGAGGTTTCCCTGTGTAAACCTGGGTTTACCTGGTCCCTGTTGCAGCAGGTTAAGAGCTCGGGCTTGGTTTTCTCTTCCTTTTCCTTTTGTCCCTGTGCTGAACTGCAATCCATGGCTAAAACCTGCCCATGAACGAGGTTAGGTTCTTATGGTGACCGGTCCCTAGAGGTGGCCATTAGCTGGCTCTTCAAGAGGGAACACGACAAGCAATAACAACCAAGACTTTGCTATTGCTCTGGATTTCCCAATAGCCTCATGGAATGGGCTTAGCAGAGGGTCAAACCTGCCCATTGTGGTGAATTTATCACTACAGGGGGGGAGAGGTGCCTAATTCCGCTCAGGGTACCAAACAGCACTCTGGGGGTGATGCATCTGCCCCTGGGTTTCTTGCTGATGGTGCTGCCTGGGCTGTCTCTAAACCGCTTGGAGAGTAACAGGGTATGGAAGTTTTGGGGCTGGTTGGGCAGGCGGAGCAGAAGGAGAGAAGGAAAAGCTGGTCCTGCTCCAGGGAAGAGCAGGGGACAGGGTCAGCTGAGGCTGGGAGGAGACTGTGGTCTAGACTCATGAGAGGAGGGCTTGGAGAATCCCATGGAGCGTACCAGGATGTAGCACACTTTGCTCTAGAGGCAATCATCATTAGCTCTGGCAGTTATTCGTTAATTGGTGGTGGCTAAAGGGAGAAAACCTATGAAACAGCCCTTCATGCACCTGTACTGAACCAGGCACGGGACAGCTCAGCCTTCAGAGCCAGAAGGCATCCAGTCCGCAAGCTGGGGAGGCTGGGTGGGGGGAGGTTTGAGCATTTATTTCTCTACATTTATTATAATCAGCTGGGAAAACATTTCCCAGGGTCTCTCCTCTCCTTCGCCCTCCCTCAGCCAAGTTCCTTTAAAGCTAATAAGCTCCCCACCACGGCAGCAAGGTGAAAACAGCAGGGAGAGGGGAAGCCTGAGCACATCAATATTATTCCTCCATCCCTGCTATGAAGGTTGAGATGGGAACGATGGGGACGCCAGAGGAGGGTTTGTCAGTGCACGGGCACAAGCTGCTCTCATCCCCTGGCTTATGAGTGTCCTAACCTCGCCGGCGGGGATCAGCGCCCTGCGGGAAAGGACAGCCAAAACATCAGTCACAGCCTGCTGGGAGCAGGGCAGGATTGTACCCTCTCCTGTCCCTGCTGCTGGAGATAGACAGCGGAGCGCTGCCGTGAGCATCCTTATAGCAGGGGAGGGAGGACTGTGGCAATGGTGCCAGGGCTTCAGGCTGCTGGGCTGCAGGTTGAAGATGTTTGTGCTGAGTAAAGAAGCATTCCTCCTTTATCACAGGCACATGTTTCTTTCTCCCTTCCCTACATTGGCCAGCCCTGCATGCTGTAGGTGAGGTTCATCTAACCTACCTTTTGGTCCCTACGATGCTGGTTTGGGGGCTGAGCTGATGTCAAGCTAAGTTGGCCAAGCAAAACTTTAGGACCCTGGTGGCCTCTTGGAGATGTTTCTGTAGCCACCGAGTGCAGGAGTGTGCAGAGACAGAGAACAAGGCGCAGTCCATCCTCTCTTCTTGTTCTGCCTTTCTAAAGCCCATTGCACTGAGCTACCAAGGCATCTCTGGCTCCCACCCATGTCCTCATTGATTGGTAGGTCTTGTCTCCTGGCTGTTCTCACTTTACCACTGACATTAAGAACTTTCCAGTGAATTTTTTTCCCTTGTTCCTGGCCACAAAAGTGCCATTTCTCCTTCTGTCTGAGGCATTACATAAATTGCACTGGGAATAGTCCTTAATATTCCCCTTGGTTACGTGAATCTTGCAGATGATTCTCATTAAATATAATGGAAGGGTTTTTTTAGCCACCCTTTTCTTAAGTTTTTACAATTAAAAATAGTTCCAGGTGACTGGGTGGATGTTCTCAGGGGTTTGAGGGGGTCAGGCTGAGCAGAGGCGATGCCTTGTGGGGGCTAAGTGCGGCGGGAGAAGGATGGGGCTCACCCTGCCCAGACACTGCAGGTGCAGAAGGACCCCACACAGCCCTCCAGATCCAAGCTGCTCTTGCCCCTGCAATACCCAACTGCTCACTCAGTCTAATTTGCTCCTTTTAGAAGAATTTTCTCAAATAACTAAGAGACTTGTTCAAAAGCCCACGTGCAACTCATCAGCCCAGCAGCCACGAGTGTGGCACTTTCTACAGCAGGGCCTGAGGAAGCAGAAACTTCCCTGCCAAGTTCCCATTTCCCTTCTCCTTGGGGATTGTGGTGGGATGGATCCACCTACACTTACACTATGCATTCAAGTAGCTGCTTGAAGATTTTATTACAGTGGTTTTCGGAGTGTGGGCTTTGCCAGTCCATCGAACATCTCTGTACAACCAAATCCCAGCTTCCCAGCTTTGGGCATGCCTAGCCCTTTCAGACAAACTTTGCCAAGGTTCATCTGCCAGTGAAGAGGATCACTGAGGCTTTCAGCTTACCATGCCAGCAGCAAAATACCACCAAGGATATCTCTAGGAAAGGTTGGTTCACCTCCCTGTGGACCAGGCTCCCATGCAGCCTGGCTCCAGTAGTTGCCATCTCTTTCAGGGAAGGCTGGTGGTGGTCACCCTGGCTGGCTTGCGGTGTTTTTCTTGGTATCAGACTGCATCCGTTGCCTCCTTCTGGCTCTGCACTTGGTGAGTATGAAGCTATGGGTGAGATTATCCTAGGGCCCATCAGGACCATCTGTTCCTATGTAAGTCCCAGGATTTCTGCTGTGGCCCCCCCAAACTTCTTGGGCAACTCCAGAAGTAAAGACCTCTTCTCTTCATTACATCCTTTAGGGTCTTCTGAGAATGATAATCTCTTGCAAACAAGGGAATTAAGCAAAATTTCAAGTCTTTTCACGTGCTAACAGCTCTCTTAAAAATGAGGGCCTTAAGACACAGACTTTCATAGCAAAGTCTGATGCGTTATCTGCTGTGCTGTGTCAGCCCTCTGGGCAGGTGGGATGAGAGCTTCATGGGGAACCCAGCGCTTGTATTTTCCTCTACTCCTTTCTTTTTATTAAAGTGCCAAATCGTTAGTGCCACACTAATGAAATCCATTCGCTTCGGCTGAACTGTCCCCTTAGTCACTTGATAAATCACTTGATAGAGGAGTAAATGAACCTGGCTGGCGATCAATTGATACCCAGCATCGACGCAGCTGGTCAGCAGCGCTTCGCTTCCCCAGGGTTACTGGCTGAGATGAACAGAGCTGCCTCCACTTCTGCTCACTCCTGAAATCCCCCCAAAAGCAGGAAAAAAAGGAGTCGGTGAGGCTGAGCATCCCCCATGGGGCGAGGGTCTTGTGCTCGGCTTCAGGATGTGACTGATGAGTGATGCCTGCAGGGATATATGTGCTGCTTTCTAGCTGGGAGCATGCTTTGGGTACAAAACTGCTGGCTGGCAATGCACGGGGCGGGCTTGGGAGGGTGGGGGATGACTGCTGGGCTGGGCTGATGGATGCTTTTTGCTCAACAGAGTAGCAGGATCCTCCCCATCCCATGAGTCATTACTCTCAAAAAAGGGTCCAATAGTTTGATCTTGTAATGGAGCAACAAGGGGTTGGACAGACATGAAAAATGCCTGAATCAAGCTTAAATATTACAGCGTGAGTCTGAAGCAGCCCCCAATTTCTCTGCTGGACCATGCATTAGGTGACTTCTCCCTATTTAGCTGTGAAAGACTTTGTCTTCTACTGAGCGTTTGGCTTCCTGGTGATGGAGGTCGCTATCAAGGTTTGCACTTCCCAAAGGGCTTCCAGAGCACAAGTGAAACACTGCTAATTAAAAAGAACCCTGTAACGAACCCAATCCATGCTTTAATAAAGCATGAGATATCTACACTGCTCCTCCATTTCTGGTGGACAGACAGCAGCCCCTGCCTTTCCACATCAGTGCCATATCAATATCTCCGTATCAATAATGGGATAAATCTGTGAATTGCTTTTGTCCTGCTTGTCTGATCTCCCTTTGCTCATCCCTCCAGGCTCTCAGGTACCTCAAAAGGAGCCTTAGACTCTGTTCACCAGGTTTTTCTCCCAACCTGTGCCCCGAAATGCATTTGTGCATCCCAATTCTTGGTGGAGCTGACTGGTGTCATTGACGATGAAACCAAATTCGTGGACTTTCTAGTCCCTTGGACCTTCTAGTCCCTTGAAGGGAGAGCTGCTCGCCCTTTTTGTGCTCTTTTGGGGGCAAAGTCACATTCCCCCACAAGGTGCCCATCTCTCTCCTTGAATTCAGAGAGGGTTTAAGTTTCTTGAGCACACCAAGGTGCTCAGCTCCTCTGCCCGCTGTCCAGGGACAACGTCCCCTCCAGCTATGGCTGTGTGGCTGAGAAGGCTGAATGGCTCCAAGAGGAAACCTGTCTTGGGCGAATGGCTAAAACTGATTTTTCACTTCTCTGTGTGGCCACGAACTCTTGTGTTCCCACTTCCCTTGCTCCTTGGTATTCATGACCATTCTCCTACAGCTTTTCTACTGCTTCTCACCACTCCCTGGCAGTCGGTGTCTACCTGAGGCTCTGTGGTACCAGTCAGACCACATCTGAACCATCAGGGTGCATTTGGTTACCCAAGCCTCCATAAAGCCATTCCTGAATTGTGAAACAGCTCTTCCACCCCACTCAAAGAAACCTTTCCTGCTCTTAATATAAGCACTGTCAGCTTTTCCTCGCAATGCTTGGCCTTGTGAGACCTTCTGAATATTTGAAAGCTGGGCACCTGCTGACTTGATGCTGGCTGCTGCCATCCCGCAACACTTTTATTTCTGTCACTCCCCGCTCTTTGGCTCCTTCAGCTCTGCTGTTCCCCCTTGCTGGCTCAGCAGGGCTGGAAGTCATAAACAATTACATTGTTCTGCAAGAACAATTGCTTTTCTAACTAAAATATCTGGGAAAACATCTCTGGTTGAATCCGAATGAGGATGCATTTGTTTATTTTTTCTTTGCTGAAAGCAATTAATTATTTTGGGCAGAAGAGAAACTTTTGGGTTTCTATTTGGAAGTCAGGAGATGCAAGGTCCTGCAGGAGGTCTGAGTTCAACGCAGTCATGGCACAGCCAGGGCAAAGGATTCGCGTGAAACTTTCCCACTGCCTTTGGGCTATGTGGTCTCGAGCGGGGAGATGCTCTCAGGCTGTGTAAGGACCAGCACCGATCAATCCCATGTGTTTCCAATGAGCCCAGTCCTTTTTGGTCACTCCCCAAAGGGTAAATGAGCCTTGGGTGAGCTCAGGTTGGTCTTTGGGCTTTTGCTGGATGTTTGTGCTGGTGAGGAAGCTCCTTGGGGAGTCAGGGCAAGGATTGCTCGCTGTTCAAGTGCACGTGTAAATGCTTTTTGCAAAGTGGAGCAGCAGCAGAGGAAAGGGAGCACATCTCCTGCCACCCCTGAAATGCCCTCTCTGGAGAAGAGCCCTATGGGCTTGACCTCTGCCTGGTGGAGGAAGAGGTGCCATGCCAAGGCTGCAGGTAGGTGCCTGGGTGATGACACAGGCTGTGGTATGGGGGTGTCCAGGGGTGCCCCAAACTCTCCCCCATGTTCCCTCTTCCATAGGCAACTTCAGGTGCCCAGTGCCTGAATTCACAGCTGGGCATGCATGAACCAGAACTCTGCTTCTTTTCAGCTCATAAACTATCCCTGGGTCTTTCTCTGAGGCTTTTATTTGTCTTTCTGAGATTTTTAGCCCTTGGCATATACACATTACTTTTCCTGGCACCATAATCATCTCCCCAAGAAACTGCTTGAAGGTTGTGTGCATTTTTTTTTTTACTGCTACATCTCAAGGAATTCTGGTCTTTAATAAAGAGTCTTGTAAAATCTGTATTCACAGGTCTGACGCTCTCTTAAATCTTTCACAAATCCTTTTTCTGTTTCTCCCTCACTCTGTTCTCCTCCATCACAAGTAAAACTTAAGGATCCATCCCCAAATACTTCTGTTGTTTCTCCAGAGCTTTCTTCCCTTCCCCAGAAGAGGTGGTCATCCCACTCTGCTCAGCGCTGGTCAGGCCACACCTGGAATCCTATGTCCAATTCTGGTCCCAGCTGTAGAAAAAAGATGTGGACAGGCTGGAGGGGGTCCAGAGCAGGGCCACCAAGATGATCCAAGGGCTGGGAAGCCTCTCTCAGCCATATGAGGATGGGCTGAGAGAGCTGGGTTTGTTCAGCCTTGAGCAAAGGAGGCTCAGAGGGGATCTCATCACCATGTACCAGTACTTAAAGGGCGGCTACAAAGAAGATGGAGACTCCCTTTTTACAAGGAGTCCCATGGAGAGGACAAGGGGGAATGGACACACATTGCTCTTGGGGAGATCCCGATTAGACAGGAGGGGGAAATCTTTCACCATGAGAACAGTCACCCATTGGAATAATCTCCCCAAGGGAGGGGTTGACTTTGCCACATTGGACACTTTCAAGACTCAGCTGGACAGGGTGCTGGGCCATCTTGTCTAGACCGTACTCTTGCCTAGAAAGGTTGGACCAGATGATCCTTGAGGTCCCTTCCAACCTGCGATTCTGGGATTCCCATTGCTCTTGTGCCCATCCTTGCAAAGAGCAGAGCAATCATTGCACTGCTCTGTTCCTGTGCCCCAGGGGTTTGTCCATCATGGATTGCCATGCAACCCCTTCTTCTGTGCTGGTGGGGGATTTATCTGTAGCTGCACTGGTTTCTCCCACAGTCATTTACTCTTACAGTTCCCAATAAGTTCTCCAGTGCTCTGTGCCTCTGATTTCAGCAACTTCGTTAAGTGAGATTGATTGCAAGAGAAGCCTGTTATTAAGAGCTGAATTGGTGGCTGAAAGTAAGGTAAAACATTTTTCAAGGTTCAGCTGCATCCTACGAACACAGGCTGCCCTTTGGTCCTTTCTTTTATTCTTCTGCACCAAAACCTGCAGCCTCAACCGGAGCTTGCACTGAGGAGTAAATAGGGAGCGGCTGAATTTCCAGGAGTAATTTGCTGTTGGAGGCGTAACTTTGAGTCTTGAAGCACTCTGACATCCTGGGCATGGGATTAACAGTGGAGGTGCAAATGCTGTTTGCCCTGTCTTGTAGGACCTTCAAATCGAGCAGATGCTTTTTTCTTCTTTCTCATAAAGAAAGAAGAAATGGAGCAGATTGTTTAAAAGAACCCTGTTCTGTTTGAGTTTTTCTGTTTGGGGATTCCATGTGCATGGCTCCAATCTTTGCACTTCTTGCTAAACCTGTGATTTAAAAAATACCCACTTTTGTCATGTTCATCTTCCTTTTGTCTTGGACAAATTGATCTTGACTGAACCCAAGGCAGGCTGCTGGCATGTATTCTAGCTCTTGGGGTTAGCTTGATGAAAGAAGTAGTGATACAAATGCAAGGACTGAATGTCTTGTTTGGTAATAACAAATAATACGACTCGGCTGTCTATTTTTTTCCTACCACATGAATAAAAAGGAAAATAAAGGGATAGAAATATTGTGAGGAGCTTTTTCTGAGTTCCTGGAGGTAAGTAAAAATTCATCAGGTGTTCACCGTGCTTTCACCTAATGGTTGAAATAACCTCCTTTGAGGAGGAGGGAGTAATGGAATGTTGGTCTGGGATTATAGATACTTATGCTAACCGATTGCCAGTTAAAGCAGGCAGAACTTACATCGAACATTTCTTAATGAAAAGCCCCAATTTTCTGTTAAATACTTTTTTTTTTTCTTCCCCTAGAAAGTATCTGCTTGATGCTTTGCTGGAAAACTGAAAAGTCCCATACTACTAAAACATGAGAAGCTGGTTCTTTAGATGACTTGTCATATCTGGGGGTGTAAATCTGGGTGCTTCTCTTTCTGTTGAGACTGAGGGGCAGTAAATTCACCTGCTAGCGTGGGTTCAGCTGTAGCACCTCGATAACTTTTTCCAAGGCTTTCTGAATAATGTGGATGTTTCCAGCAAGGCCAGCTCACCCACGCAGTTTGTTTCTAGGCCTTTGAGGATAAACCTTGGACTTCAGGACATTCATTTGTTGCAGGACACTGACTTTATGAAAATCCAATATTTATTTGTGCAGTAGATGATGAAAGATGGCCCAGAAAATGCAGGTTTTCCTAGCACAAGGAGATAGCAAGACCTTTCTAAAAAAAGGTTGATGTTTTATGCAGCTATCGATTATTGGTCATGGCAGCAATAGGTTGGGAAAGATGATATCTCCTCTGGCTCGGGAAAGACTGGATTTATTTGGCACTTGGAGTAGAGAAAACCAACAAGAGCTTGGGGTCAAGGCTGTGTTGAGCTCCTGATGATCTTTTTTTTTTTTTTTTTTTTTCCTGGAAAACCTGGCTTTCTGCAGAAGACCTTGACTTTTTGAGTAAAAAAAAAAAAAAAAATGTGTAAAACCTTCTACCTGAATTTTCCTGATTATCTTTGAAAATTAATAATACAGTGCAAATCCATGAGAACATCCCAGGAATGGGGACCATCCAGGGCTGGTAGGCTTTCACGGGAGGAAGCATTTCCCAAGGGGTTTAGGTGCTACTCCAAGCAAGGAAATATTTAATGCTAATTTGTAGCTCAGACAAGATACCCTACCTGGGCAGGGGACAGCAGTCACAATGCTCTCCCAAAGCAATTCCTCAAGGGCTGGAGGAGGGTTTCTGAGCACTAATGTGAAGGACACGGACCTAGGTGTGCTTGCACAGTGTCCTGCTGTTCCTTGCTTGTGTGGAGGCACATCTGTCTGCACCTGCAAGCACAGAGCTCCAAGCACTTAGCCCACAGGTTCCCATCAAACAGCAGATGGGAGAGCGGCACAGAGCAAAGGAAATATGTATATTTGTCAATAAAGAGATGAAGATTGATCCAAGGCAGGGGGTGCGTGCTCCAGGCAGGGCTGGCTCTGCATGAGCGTACTGGTGTAGCTGCAAATGAGACAAGAGGCTTCATCTGTGTTGCTGTAAAGTGGATCATAGAATCGTTTAGGTTGGAAAAGCCCTTCAAGATCATCAAGCCCAACCATTCCCCTAACCCTGCCATCCCACCACTAAACCCTGGCCCTAAGCACCTCATCTGCCCGGCTTTTAAATTCCCCCATGGATGGGGACGCAGCCCCTTCCAGTGCCTGACAGCCCTTGTGGGGAAGGAATTTTTCCCAGTGTCCAACCTAAACCTGCCCTGGCACAAGTTGAGGCCGAACACTGTAAATAATGATAGGCATAGCACTGCTGCCATAGGGTCTTGCTTGGGTGGGCTTAAAACTTGCACTGAAGTTTGTAAGAAGGAGGTGAAAAATGCAATAAACCTATAAATCCAAGCATGGTGCAGGTGACACTTGGAAAAAAGTGGGGTGTTAAGGGGGGGGTGGTTATGTAGGGAGGGGGGGATGAGGTGAGGGATAATCACTGGCTGGAGGCG